>NC_079394.1:26220214-26345214 GCF_029220125.1 Pseudoliparis swirei | reverse complement strand
GATTCCTTCTGGTCACATGACATCTATGAACTCACTCCCCAATTCTCATCAGAGACTCTGATTCCCTCACCACATTCCAGCCTCAAAACATCAAAACACATCTCTTCTCATCTGCCTACCCGTAGCCCCCCCCCCCCCGCCTCCTTCCCCCTACCCATCAGTCCATGTGTGTGTATGTGATTGTGCCTGTGTATGTCGCTTATTGTCGTGCGTCTCCTGTCTGTCTGTCTCACACCGTTCCCCCCCCCCCCCCCCCGACTATGTCAAAGCGTCTTTGAGATTTTTATAAAGCGCTATATAAATCTAATATATTATTATTAGTATTATATTATTATTTTTATTATGTCTTCATCCTGGAGAGGGCTCCTCCTCTGTTGCTTTCCTGAAGGTTTCTTCACTTTTCTCCCTGTGAAATGTTTTTTTGCTCCTGATCCGATGTGAGGGTCCTGGGACGGGGATGTTGTATGTGTACAGATTTTAAAGCCCTCTGAGGTAAATTCGTAATTTGTTATATTGGACTATATAAAATAAACTGAATTGAAGTTATGTGTAAGCTTTTCTAACACTGCTCGTGGATCGGTACTCAAAGCCCAGGGTATCGGGGCTGAAAAAGTGGGATCGGCGCTCCCCCCCCCCAACACATTACAGAAGAATGTCGGCCCACTTTTCCCTTTGTTATTGCTATGTTGCTCACTCGCTGTCTCACTCCGTCTCCCAGGACACACGATCAGCAGATGGACGGAGGAGTGAAATGAGTCGGAAAACTGGCACAAGAAAAAGGGAGAAAAAGAACAAACAATAAAGGAAGAAGAAGAAGAAGAAGAAGGAGGAGGAGGAGGAGAAGAAGAAGAAGAAGACGAAGGAGGAGGAGGAGGATAAGACGAAGAAGAAGGAGGAGGAGAAGACGAAGAAGAAGGAGGAGGAGGAGAAGAAGAAGACGAAGAAGAAGGAGGAGGAGGAGGAGAAGAAGACGAAGAAGAAGGAGGAGGAGAAGAAGAAGATGAAGAAGAAGAAGGAGGAGGAGATGAAGAATAAGGAGGAGGAGGAGAAGACGAAGGAGGAGGAGAAGAAGAAGAAGAAGAAGAAGAAGGTGGAGGAGGAGAAGACAAAGAAGAAGAAGGAGGAGGAGGAGGAGGAGAAGAAGACGAAGAAGAAGGAGGAGGAGAAGACGAAGAAGGAGGAGGAGGAGGAGGAGACGAAGAAGGAGGAGAAGAAGAAGAAGAAGAAGAAGAAAGCCATGTATGGAGGTATAAAAGCTGCAAAAGATGGTGGGCAACAAACACTTAGGAGAGAAGAGAAGGGTAAACATGTGGGAAGAAAGAGGAGCGAGGATGAAACATGGACGTGCCTGATGTGTTTCATCTTCGCGAGCCGGTTGTTTTCAGCCATTGCACCTGATCATTAAGTCTGGCATCTCGGCCGTGAACACACTGACCCGCGCTGACACCCCCGTGTATATATATCCATACGCCGAATGCACACGGGCACTGACCTTCAAGGCAGGTTGCCATGGCGCCGTGTCAGGGTGCCATAATGTCACCACTTCCATCAAGCCCTGCGCCCTTTCACAGTTCACAAGCCACTGACTGTATATACGTACTGTGTGTGTGTGTGTGTGTGTGATCTGTGATTGCAGCAGATGTAGGCATGTAACAGAGGGAGCCATGGGAAGCCAAATGCTGTGTGTTGCGTGATGTAATTGCTCCACTGACAGATTGTAGCTATAGTCGTGCGTGTCCATACGTCACTGTTGTCGTGTGTTTGCCTTTCGAGAAGCGCTTCAGATGGGATTACTTTTAAGCGCGGCGCAAATCTGGAAGCTCCAAACGCGGCGCGAGCAAATGTGCGAGTCGGTGTGATATCATCAGAGCGATTACGGCGAAGTTTAATCTTAAAAACTTTTTTTTATAAATTAGAAGTCTATGCACTGGCGCGCTGCTCTTTTGTGAAACGTATTGATGGGCTGTTCATTCATCGCATAGACCAGGGGTCAGGAACCTTTTTGACTGGGAGAGCCATAAAAGCCAAATATTTCTAAATATTTTTCATTGAGAGCCATGAAGTATTTTTAACGTATAATAAATTAAATATGTCTTGCTTTTAATGCGACTTCTGGTGCTGCATGATGCTGGGGGGGGGGGGGGGCAGGTGACTTTTTCTTTGCTCCGCCCTGACGGAGAGCCGAGAAGTGTTAACGCGACACGTAGAGACAGAATGACATGCTGCTGTGTAGAGACGATCAATAACAGACGTTTAGTTTAATAAAAGAACAAAGACGTCTTTAAGAAAAGGACCTTACATTACTTCTGCTGTAATCTGGCGCGATAGAGAAAATTACAGGGGGGCGGGCGGAGATTTTTATTTAATTTTTTTAACTCAAAATTGTCTGGGAGCCATATGCCGTCACCGGAAGAGCCACATATGTCTCGCGAGCCATAGGTTCCCGACCCCTGGCATAGACGCTTCTAGAGGCGAGCGAGTGCAGCGGGGGAATCTTTATGGATGTTAAACCAGAGCTCTCTCGCCATTGGTTAATACTCGCCCCCCCCCCCCCCACACACACACACACACCCCCCTGGGCGTAACGCTCACATTTCCAGGATCAATCCTAGATTTCAGTCTCGATTGCTCCTTGGATGGTTTTGATATTGCGTGAGTCCGATTTTTGGATCAAAACCGGACTTCTGGAAACGCTTTTGCGAGGCGTCAAACACCCACGACGCCGAGTTAGAACTATACGGCAAAGCTTGTTTGGGATTCCTCTCATAAATGTTTGCTCTAAATGGATTTTCTCACACTTTCCACCATAATCTATATCTTTCCTCTTCCAGCTCTCCCACGCTTGTGCCCCCTCGTAAAAGTTACAAGGTATTACATTTAATGGATTTAGCTCGTTCACATAACGAGAAGATACGTCAACCATTTATTATTACACTAATTGCTCTCCTCGGGCAATACAAGGGAAATGAAATCCAACATTGGCAGCTTACATTAGACAAAACCAGCCATTGCTAATTTCAGAAAGTCGTATTCACTGGCTCCATGTTGCTCAACAGACTGAGGAGGGCTGGAACTCGGCCAGCCTTGTTGCTTTATTTTATTCCCACGGACGCTCGTAAACCAGAAGCGTGTTATTACTAAATACTCGTGGCGAACATGTTCCATCACGTTTCAAACATCTCTATAATCCGCGCTGGTCTAGACGGTGTCGACCTGTCTTAGTCATCGTCGACACAATACAGCCTCAGAAGACAGTGTTGACACATTCCGGGAAAGAAAAAAAATTCAATATTCCCCCGATAGCCATCGTGCCGGCCGTACCGGGGTATACAAAAGATGCTGATATACATTCTTTCATGTTAACGGTAAACATGTATCACAGCGATAGCGATCAGAAGGAAGGGAGGGGGGCTGCGGGGAGGGGAGGGGGGGGGGTCGGATAACAACTTTCAGGTTCAGTCATAAATTTGAAGAACAGTGGAGAATCGCCGGCGTGCGTCCTCTGTGTTATACGACTCTGTCATTGAGCCGCAGGTATGGCAGACGAGAGATGTGGTGGATGAGGAGGTGGAGGGGTAAGAGGAGCTCATTGCCAGAGCATCAACTGATTGTAAAAGGCAGAGTGAGCTTTAACCCTCCTGTTACCTTTCGGGTCAATTTGACCCCATTCAATGTTTAATGTCGGTGTTCTTTGGGGTCAATTTGACCCCAGGCTGTTTTTCACTGTGTCAAACATATAAGAAATATCAACTTTTTTATATATTTAAAGGGCTATTTAGGTAGTCGACAAACAAACATAAAGTACCTCACACTTAAACTTGGGAAACAATATTAATTCTAATAATTTTCTGGAGGTTTTAATTGCTGGGGTCAAATTGACCCCGAGGGTAAAATATGTGAGTAAATGTTAAGGTAACAGGAGGGTTAAGAGCAGATGGCAGTGGAGACTAGATGATGGAATTCCTTCATAAGCAGCCACGGCACAAGGCAACAGCAGACTGCTGTTTTAATCCTGAGTTCAGCTGTAAAGGATGGCTCGTGAGTACTTTGGGCTTCAGGTATCGTCCGACACAGAGAACCAGTCGGAGACCAGAGCTGGGATCCTTCTTTAATGTCAGGCTTGACCGGAACATGGCTTTAAATGAGATATAAATGTATTGATTTTTGAAATTTCCCCACTGTGGGACGAATAAAGGTATATCATATCATTATTACCTTCGCATTGAAAATGCGGAAGGTTATGTTTTGATCGCCGTGTATTTATTTATTTGTATGCGTGTTACTCGCAGAACTAAAAAAGTATTCAACCGAATCGCATGAAATTTGGTGGGATGATTGGTTATTATCCGGGGACCATTTGATTAGATTTTGGGATCCATCGGGTCAAAGGTCAAGGTCATGAAAAGGTCAAAATCTTCTTTTTACCATAGCGTGGTCAATTTTTATCCAATTGGCATAAAACTAATGCCAAAATGTTCATAATTCAATGCCCAATATTGTGATATGCGAAGGTATGCGCTCTATCAAGTGCCCGTTCTCGTTATTTAAATTTTTTGATTGTAATATAATCGTATGCCAGCAACTAGGAATTAGAAATGATGATTTTTTTCAATGCAATATATAAACATATAATTGTATCATAGATAGATTGGCCCCCATTCTATTGCTGTTTGGTACCGGCCTGATAGCGTTAATTGGTATTGATCCATTCCGAATGCAACTATTTTCAACATCGGTTCATCCGTCTATGTTCGAAATTGCATTTCCACTTGGGAAAGCGAAAAAGTCCAATCCCATTTTCTCAGAGTCCAAGGCGATTTGTTCGTGTTGTTCAAATCTGTCAAATCTGGTGAAGAAAAAAAAAAATACAGATTTGAGATTACAAATATTTCCCCCGGTCTCATTGCGCTTGTGTGCGTTGGAGTGAGACCTATAGAGGCGGTCAGTCGCTGCCACCCCCGGGGGATCAACTGGGTGTTATTGTCAGCGGGGGTGCTGACACATGGGCCCCTCTGCTCATTCCTCATGCTTGTTTAAAAGCTATATGCTCCTCTAGCCCCCCGCCCTGTATGTGCACGGGCAGAGTGCAAGGCTGTATTAATGTACCAAGGTTGTGTGTGTGTGTGTGTGTGTGTGTATGTTTGGTATGAACAAAGTATTTTCCAGGACCTTCAGGGTCAGCCTCCTATGGAGAAGCTGTCAAGGGCCCAGGCAGGGGGTTAAGCGCTGTGTCGGCTACTTGTGCAGCGTGTCTTGTGGGCAAATGTCTGCGTTATATAGCGCAGCAAAGGTCACTATATAATATAGACGTGAGGGTTCGCACACGCTCACACACGCACAAAGATCTCAATGCATACACACACACACACACACGACATCAATCTTAACACATAAATCCCGAGATGCTAAACTGTACAGCGTGTATCCTTGTGTTTCTGGGGGCTGGGGCACTTTGTGTGCGTTTAAGGAGACTTTGTACAGTGTTGACGTGCAGACAACTCGATTTTTTTGAGAACCATGTGCAGTGAGTGAAGTTGCAGTGGTGATATAAATGCGCGTTGCAGTCTCACTATATATATTCACATTTCTATTAACTTCCTGTTCTTTATATCTTGGATGAGGAGGCTCAGTGGAACTTTCCTTCCCTCTTCTGTTCCCTTCCGAGGCGACGGAGTGCGTTTCGCTTTGGCAAGAGGCAAAGTGGGAGGAGTTAGTGCCTTTGATCCCAAAAAACACACACGAAAAGTCCCAGTTTTGTGTTGGGGGGGGTTGACCTGTTACTCTATGTGCATATGTGTGTATGTGTGTCTGTGCACTGGTGTAGACATCTTGACTGACCTTAACCAAACCAGGAGAAGAAAAGACACATGAAGCAAGGCAACAATGTGCACACAACCCAGAACCTCATCACACACACACACACACACACACACACATGCGCGCGTGCGAACAAGTCCCTTCCCAAATCATCCTTTTGATAATAGAGTTTCTGATTGATTTCTTTCTGAACCAAAAACTAGTTCTGTATTCAAACTAATTGGCCTGGTTGCCCTTTTTTCCTCCCCGTGTGCAGAGACTCTGAAACCGGGTCTGTAGGTCACGTCTTGGTGGGCACAAGCTACATTCTGTTCGCCCTTTCCAACTGTGAGAGCGTGAACTTTTGAACTCGCGCCGCAGGAAATTGAAACAATGAGCTTCTGGTGTAATAAAAATTACATTTTCAACACAGAGACGGGATTTGTTATGCGAGCGAATGATTCGACCCCTTTGTGCTCGTGTGCACTCTGGTTGGTTTGGACAAACAGAGAAATAGAAATATATAACATACCCACACACACACACACACACACACAGACACACACACAAAGGGGGTTTTATGGAAGCAAGTGGTGACACGCTGTGGACAGGTTTGGGGAGGTTTACCGACATGTGTGGTCTAAAGTTAGCGCAATTGGAGAATGCCTTCCATCCATCCCTGAACTCACACTCCTCCCCAGCTGTCTCCTTCATCCTCTGACCTGAGCTGGCTGTCGGGGCCTCCTGCCTCAACACAGCATACTGCACGTTCGCCGCATACCGCGGCCGGGTACTGCAAGAGCTCATAAAACAAAATGTCCATCACTCAGTTTTATAAACGAGGGCCAAATTGTTACTTAACGACTAAAACTGAGACCATGTGTTGCGCTGCATACGGTACTTACGGTGTAGTATTACAGATTTTTTTTAAATATACTTTAGGGCTGCGTTGATTTCATATCATTTTTTAAAATTTATTGTTCAAACTTCCCTCGGGTTCATTTACGGCGATATAGTTCATATTTATATTTACAACCAAAATGAAATGCGTCCGTCCCACGCTGTCGTCTATGCCCGTCCTCCACCGCGTTGCCCGTCTCACTCCACCTGCTGCTCCTCCTCCACCCTCTGATGCCAGTGTGTCGAAAGCCTAAACTGTCTGCTATTGATGTCCCCATCAGGGCACAGCGGGGGCCCCTTCAACACGGACACACACTTCGCGGACACACAGATGCCTGGGAGAGATGTCCCAGTTGAGGCATTCGTCAAGTGTGTGTGTGTGTGTGTGTGTGCCATGGTCCATATCATGTCAGCAGTGTACTTAGGAGGTTTGTCTGAGACCGCCCACAGGTGTCGGGGATCAATTCCAACACAAATCATTTTGTGCATTAATCCCCACTCACCTGCATGTTTTTCAGGGTGACACGCGGCCTTATCTCATCCCTTTTTCTTTTTTTTTCACTGCCTTCAAGCAACGAGTTACAAAAGAAAACACGAATCCCCATAAATACTGCTGACCTTTTGTTTCTGTTACACGAAGACAAGAAACATCAGGCAGATTTTTGGGGAGTGACCGAGCGAAAAAAGACAGCTGGAGATAATAAACCGAGGGGGAAAAAAAAGATCCAAGACAAACTCCCGAGACAAAAAAGAAGAATATTTCAAAAGAATATCAGGGGGCAGGGCGGGGGAGAAGAAGAAATATGATTATGAAAGAATTGTCATAAGGTACCGGACAAAAGGAAAGCAAAGGAAAGGAGATTATCCAAGTATTTGAATTAAAATCACATGTTGCTATCGAGTTGGCCATCTCCGAAGTTCAGCACATCAGCATGCAGGACACGCGGCGGCGGGTTTATCATCAGACTCATATTCATGCTGTCTGACGAAGAGAGAGAGACAGAACCAGACAGAGAGAGAGACAGAGAGAGAGAGAGAGAGAGAGAGAGTGTATGTGTTTTATGCAGAGGAGGCATCTGGTAAACGACTTGAACATTACATTTGAGTACATTTGACGGATGACAATGGATCAAAGTAATACCAGAAACAATCAGTGTTTCACAAAAGTCAAGGCTGCAGTTAAAACTGTTACGGATGGTCCGTGAGATACACACACACACACACACACACAGAGAGTCAAACACACTTCCATTATTCATCATCCTCGACTCAATATACTGCCCGATGAATGGTGAAATATTTGAAGTGGATGCATCATGAATAAACAGCGGGAGGAAATGATTGTCTGGGAAAAGCTTATTTATCGGGAGGGTGCGACAGGGGGTGGCGAAGTGACGGGGGCGCTAAAGGGAGGCAATCTTGGGATTTAGTGAGAGGGATTGTGGGTAATATTTCCACTGTCACAGTTGATTGGCAGTGAATTAAACCGGCACAGAGGAGGGCGGGGCGTCACATCCGAGCATGCAAACACACACACACCCCAAAAAAAACGTGCATAAAAAAAACGTACAAACCAGAATTTTAAAACACGTACAGAAAAATCAATCAGACCGAGCGAATCAACCCAAATTGCGTTCGCGCGCCGACGTTCGATCGACTCGCTCGGATGTTCACCGCGCGCTGAACAAATACTTTCCGAGGCCGGGCGGCGCGCTCGTGCATAAAACATCGGGCGTTGAGCGTTTTAAGTGCTTCCATTGTAATCAGGCCAGAGCGGCTCCTCCCAGAAAGGCCTGCAGAGAGCGGCGGACGGTCCATTTAGGCGTCCAGAACAAAGGCCATCAATTGATCAACGGACAGCCTCGTTAGGGCGATATGCTGCGGCGGGCACATTCTGAGGCACGGGGGGGGGGGGGGGGGTCTCCGCCGTGTTCCTCTTGCGGTAAAGTAACAGGAGTGCAAAATGAAAACGCACGAACGCAAGGGATGTCCAACGATCAGCGACCGAGTGCTTTGTGTTTGTGAAAAGCTCTAACGAGAACGGTGTGTGTTTGTGTGTGTGTGTGTGTGTGTGTGTGCGTGTGCGTGTGTTCGAAAGCCACTAAGAGCTCTTTAGGGGCACCTCAGGGAGCGATCCTTCATGACTTATCAACCAGGCCGACAGGCCCGCGTGAGCGTACGCGTCCTCGCATGGACGGCACGCACACTTACGTGCACTTATACACACTTAATGAACCCTTGTCAGTATGAGGGGAACAAAGGTTCGAGAGAAAGAGGAGAGGGAAGAGGTGCAGAGGGGAGGGGGGGAGGGGGGATCCTCTCTGGGCTGTTTGGCCTTGAGATCGATCGCTTATCACTGTCACTTAATCTGTCCATCTCTGCCTCCCTGTCCCCCCCCCCCCCAGCCCTCCCTCCCTCCATCTCGCTCAGGCGCAGAAAGGTGTAGAGAAAATGAAGGGCAGACGGAGATATAGGGAGACAGAATGATGGAGTGTGCGCTCCTCGTGAATAGAATTAGAGAGGACAGAGAGAGAGGGAGAGGAAGTCAGCGCGGAGATGGAGTAAAAAACAAAGGCGAATGAAGAGCAACAGAAGGGGAAGTCGAATGACAGTAAGCACAGGGCGGCAGAGACACACGGAGAGAGAGAGAGAGAGAGAGAGGGGGGGGGGGGGGATGTGCAGCCTATACATCGACAGTAAATATGTTCTCATCACAGCAGCTCACTTCACAGAGAAAAGAAAAGGCCTCAAACAGAAGCACCGGCGGCAGATAGAAGCACCGCACAGCGCCCCGTCAGTCTGGGTGGAAGACTAGTAATCACAGTAATACACTTTATTCATGTATACGGCTCATCAGGCGCCCAGCAAGGCCCAATGTATCGGAGAAAAATAGAATACAACAAGAACGTAGCCCTTTACAAAGCCGTCGGTCTCGAATGAGCTTTATATATATGAGCGATAGTGACAATATATAGTAAATCAAGCACGGACTAATGCATGAAGATAACTAGAATGGGCACTCGGTAGAGCGCATACCTTCGCATATCACAAGATTGGGCATTGAATTATGAAAATGTTGGCATTATTTGCATGCCAATTGGATATAAATATCGTAAAAAGAAGATGTTGACCTTTTCATGACCTTGACTTTGACCTTTGACCCGATCGATCCCAAAATCTAATCAAATGGTCCCCGGATAATAACCAAATCATCCCACCAAATTTCATCCGATTCGGTTTAATACTTTTTTACTTTTGCGAATAACACGTATACAAATAAATAAATAAAAAATAAATAAATACACGGCGATCAAAACATAACCTTCCGCATTTTCAATGCGAAGGTAACAAGAAGGCCTGGCGACATCAAATAACATGTAGCATCCAATAGAGGTCTAGTGCATGTATGTGAATGTGTTGGTAGACAGGGGTACCAAAGGTGTTGCAATATCAACCCCAAAAGATTTTAAAAAATATATACAGTATATATAAAAAATAAATGCTGTTGTTTTTTTCCTCCGTCATTCAAAATTGAAGAACATCTTAAACTACACCGGAGGTCTCTGAAAGGTGCAGCAGGTAAACACCATCACCACCCCCCCCCCCTCCACTCTCTATATCTCCCTCTCTCTCCTTCCATCCTTCCTTCCTTCCTCTCCTCCCTGTTATTACTCCTATCAACCTGCCTCCTCGCTGTCTTTTGGCAGCGCAGGAGGAATGACAGATGAGAGGGAGGAAACGAGAGCCGGAGACACACCGAGGAGAGAGAGAGTAGGCCGTCGTCTGCCGACGCGCCTCGAACGTCGTGCGGTAAGCCGGGAGGACTTTGCGACCGGTAAACAACGGTAATGAAACAGCTCTGTGGACAATTTGGGAATATTCTCAACCAAATATACACAACGGCTTGAGAAAATATATAAATTGCAGATGTGACAAAGTGACCTCGTGCATGTGAGCGAGAGAGAGAGCCGGTGAGACTGGGGGGGGGGGGGGGGGCACGGAGATGTGAAGCGGCCCGCTGCATTCCCCAAAAGGGTCGCTCTCCGAAACGAGAGAGGACAGACGATGGCGTGAAGAGAGAGAATAAAGGGGGGGGGGGTCCACTTTGGGCTGCAATTAACCTGCACACTTAACCCCCATCAGGGAGGGAGAGAGAGAGAGAGAGAGAGACGGCCAAATACTCAGAAACAAAAACATTTTCGGTATGAATGGAAGTTCTCCTCTGGGCGTGAGCTCGTTTCTAGCGTTTCTTGACGTATACTTTCTTAAGTCACTTTCTTAAACTTCTTAGACCGTTGCACGGTTTTGATTTGTTTTGTATTGTGTTGTAATGTATATTTTGTGTAAGCACACTGAGAGTCACTTTACCAAGTCAAATTCCTTGTTTGTGCAAACTTACATGGCCAATAAAACCTGATTCTGATTGTTGGATATCTTCACTTTTCTTGTTCCTCCTCGGCGAGAGGATTTGTTACTTCATTTTTTTTTTGGGGGTGGGGTGTAAAAAATGTGAATACATTTTCTTGATGTAATATCTTTTTGAATCCTCGCATTGATCCGAGCCAAAAAAAAATCGGTGAATTAATTTCTCTGGCAGGGCGAGAAGCAGGACGAGGTATCGCCCCGACCGCAAGAAAGGAAGCGGTCGCTCCTTCCGTCTTCCTGCACTCAATCCTGAAGCTTCGGTGGCCATTGATTCCTCAGTATTGCCAGGAGACCATCGGACAAATATGTCCAGAAGGAACAGACACAATACGCCGACTGTGAGTGTTGTTCCATGTCAGGACATTTGAAGGAATACAAACTGTGATAAAGTGCCGTTCCGCTCTATTCTTCCCTCCCTGTTTGCCTCTCCTCCTCCTTTCTTCTTCTTCGGCCTTGGAACGGCCCTTTGCACGTCTCTCCATCCTCCCCCCCCCCCCCTCCTCCGCCTCGCGCAAATCGCTCCAAATGTGGAGCTCCACTTCAATTCGCGCTCCGCCTCTCCACTCTATCACGCTTTCATACTTTCGGACTCTCCCCCTTATCGTTACGCCACACTTATCCTCCGGTCGGCCTCACAATGTAAAAAGAAAATGTGCATAAGAAAACACGTAATAAATAGAGTGTGGGTGAAGCCTCCGGGTCCACTGAATGTCTGTCCTCCTGTCGACGTGCCCGTGGAGGGACGGACGAGCCCCCCCCCCCCCCCCCCTTGCTCCTGACCTCGTCTGGGACATCGCGATCATTAACAAAACACGTCTGACATTTTCATCAGCGGTCCTCTAATGCCAGAAGGTGGCGGGAGCGCCGTTACCGCTCGGCCAATTTGCGGGACGCGTGCGAGACGTGCGCCGATGAGACGGCGGCGGGTCGATGAGACGGCGGCGGCCCCCATTCAGACCTGAAAGTAGACGGTCCAGAACGCACACTGAGGACTAGAGGATGCTCGGACCACAGTTTTTTTCTTTTAGCAGTGTCTACTACAAGAATGTGTCCTGGAGTTGAGTGTGTGTGTGTGTGTGTGTGTGTGTGTGTGTGTGTGTGTGTGTGTGTGTGTGTGTGTGTGTGTCAGTATGTGTGTGTCCCACACGACTGCTTGCATTGCCAGGGGTTACGTCGTGCCGATATGTTCTCAAAGTAATACAATAACAGGAAACACTTTGGTACTCCCACATTGCCAACAGGGATAACAGCTCCACTCTTTCCATTCTGACCTTCCATAATAAAAGACATATGTCCTACACTGCATCAGGAGGCATCTTCATATATTGTTATATCGCTTCATAGCTTGTCGGTGATGTGGGGGTGTTTTCATTCCTGTTCCAGGCCCCCTAAAGCTCTCCATCAGCCGGGACCGCTGGTCACCTTATGACAGTGGATCTGTGTCCCAATTCAGGACTACGTAAGGCTCGCAGAATCAGTAACTTCTTTTAAATCACTTCTTAAAATCCATTTTTATAGAACAGCTTTTAAGTGATCTCGTCTTTTTATGCAGAACTTTGGTTCCCCTAATTTAGTTTGTCTGTTTTTAATTTATTTGGTTTTTAATTAATTAATTTTTTATTTTCCATTTTATTTTAATATATACTTTTAAATGTCATATTGGTTTCTTGCTATTCCTCTGGTTTTGCTTTGACTCTCTGTGGAGCACTTTGTAAACATTGTTTTTAAAAGGTGCTATATAAATAAAGTTGTTACCTTCGCATTGAAAATGCGGAAGGTTATGTTTTGATCGCCGTGTATTTATTTATTTATTTATTTGTATGCGTGTTACTCGCATAACACAAAAAGTATTAAACCGAATCGCATGAAATTTGGTGGGATGATTGGTTATTATCCGGGGACCATTTGCTTAGATTTTGGGATCAATTGGGTCAAAGGTCAAGGTCATGAAAAGGTCAAAATCTTCTTTTTACGATAGCGCGGTAAATTTATATCCAATTGGCATGCAACAAATGCCAAAATGTTCATAATTCAATGCCCAATCTTGTGATATGCGAAGGTATGCGCTCTACCGAGTGCCCATTCAATTTATTACGTTGGATACTGGTCTACTGCTGCGACCGGATGCTTATAGAGGGGGGGGGGGGGGATCCGGGCCAAAAGGAATGCCTGAATTAAGGCGTTGGCATTGGTAATAAAATGAGTTCATTAATAATAAGGTATTTGTGAAACATTATACAAATAACTGGATTTCAGTGAGTTTAATTAACATGTGACAAAAATCAGTACCCAAAAGTAATGTGATGTTTAAAATGCTCACAGAGAAAAAGTGATCAAGGCGGTAGACGACAAACAATCCAAGATCAAGCTATAAACTAGATCAGGATAATGTCGGGGGGGTTCCTGAAGAGACGGAGAGCGAGAGCAAACGGAAGAGAAACCTGAAGAGAGGGCTTCAGGGTAATCCGGCTGTAAGCAAGCCGGAGCGTTTTCTAATCTGGGATGGATCCATCATGTAATGAGTCAAGTGTAATCCGAGAAAGCTCATCGCCGTGATATATTACCAAATACCATCTGGCGGGGAGGACCAGAGTTAAATGTTGACAGTAATGACAATTTAGTTCATCGGCCTTATTAAATAAAGAGCTCATTTGTGCAGACATATGGCCAATCAACTCGTTGCCTGGCACTTCGTCACGCACAGACACACACACACACACACACAGACAGACACACACACACACTTGCACGCACACAAACACAAGCACGTACACAAAGACATGACAGACACACACACTGGCTGGCATGATTTTGTCGCATGGGTCTTAAGGCCCAAGAGAAACACAAGAGATATTGTACAACACACACGCACACACACACACACACACACACACACACACACACACACACATTTTAACCAGAGTTTTAAGACTCGGTGGAAGCAACAAAAAAAATAATTGTGTGATTATTGGTGTGGGAAACTTGGAGAGACGAAGGACAGCTGGGACAATCTTTATTGGATCCCACATAAATGCACACAGTGTCTGTCTGTCTGCCTGTCTGTCTGTCTGTATGTATGTATGTATGTCTGCTTGTCTGTCTGTCTGTCTGTCTGCCTGCCTGTCTGTCTGCCTGTCTGTCTGTCTTCCACATGCCTAGCTAGTGTGGTGTGTGCAGGTGTTGATCTGCGTAAAATGCTCATGACGCAGCTCCTGTTATCCACACTTGCATTCAGCAACACGCACACACACACACACACACACACAGGGATGAGTGCAAGAACATGGGAGCGACAGAAGGAAGGTGGAAGGAGGGAGACAGATATCCCTTTGTGTTCTTCCAACACAAGCAGCTGTATCCTCCAGCGCTCCGCCTCCGGGAACACGGCGTGATCGTCTGTTAGCGCGTTGCGTCTGCGACAGCAGAGACACGTCAGCACATCCAATGGAGAAAGAAACGTAAAAGAAAAACCTTAAAATACAAGACGCAGCTCCATCAGCTCTGCTTTAGATACCCATGGAGAGCACACGTGACTCCGCCCTCTGACTGCTTTCGACACGCAACTGACGCGGAGGACATCCCACATCATAGAGCCTCTCAAACTGAAGGAATAGTTGCACTTAACTGGTTCAAGGAATTGGCAAAACACCCAGCATCGTTTTTTCCCAGCCTTCTTTGCTCATCTTGTTCAAAATACTGACGCACATTTTTTTTTTTTCTGGGATTCTGTTGATTCACAAGAGTGAAACTTGTTCTGCTGCCGCTGTTAAGCTGGGCAGAAAGACACCGAGTCTGTAGTGACAGGATATGAAGATAGTGGAGCGCTCCATTAAATACAGCGCTGTTTGGGACAGTCGTCAATATGATGATAAATATGTCACTAGGGCTGCAACAACGAATCGATAAAATCGATAAAAATCGATTATTAAAATAGTTGGCAACGAATTTCATTATCGATATTAAACCAAATTTCCATGATTAAACATTTTGTAAAAACTTTGTGTTTACATGAAGTGAGAAGATGTCGTATTTAAACTAACAATGACAATTCCAAAGCATACAGTATATATTCTGTGTCAATTAACATTTGAATATAACACATTTGCATTACTTTTGCAAACATTTTGGGATTTCATTTTTTTTCAATTACTTTTCTAGGCCTGGAAATAGCCATTTAAAAAGTCCATGACTTTTCCAGGTTTTCCATGACCGTACGAACTCCGTTTTGAATAAAGGGTTGAAAATTACATTTATTTATTTTTATCCGATTAATCGATTAATCGAAAAAATAATCAACAGATTGATCGATTATCAACATAATCGTTAGTTGCAGCCCTATATGTCACGTAATAAGAGAAATATTTCCAATTTGTAAAGAAAGTTCAGCCTTGTGAATACCTACTTGAATACCTTTATCAATTAGATACATTGCTCTCTTTGTGAATAGGTACTTACTAAGCATGAAGGCCCTTATACTTTTTCCAATAAATAATATATTCACGCCAGGGACTGAACCACAGCAAACCGTATTACTCCTTTCAACCTTGAAACAGAAGGCCTTTTACAATCCTTACCTTTCACAATAAAAGCCCTAGACATGTTCAATGTGTAACTTTGTACCAGAGGGAACTCAAATTCACTCAAAGCAAACAGCCGAGCTCCTGAAAGCTGTAACAGTTTAGCTTCACACCGCTCCGGGTCACTCGGATCCTGGTCGCTGGTCCTTTATTCAAAACCTAAACAATTTGCATTGCTGCCTGTATGAATAGTTTTTGATGAATGTTCGCAGGAGAGTATTTTGCAATTTTAATGCTGCGTGTTCATCGTGGCCCACGCGGTGTGTAAAGGCCTTAAAGGAGGACTCTACTTTCCGGTTTTGGTTATATTTGTGTTTTCATAGAAAGTGCTCGCATTAGTAGCCATTGCATTTGTTTTGCACATTTCATAGAACGTCATATGAGATTTGCCAGAGTAGATGAAATACATGTGGTCTTTATTTCAGTCTCTTAGTCAGAGATTCCCCTTGAAAGTGTCTGCGCATTGAAAGCAGCCAGAACACATCACAGGTATTCCTTCACTCACGGACCCCCCCCCCCCCCCCCCCCAGTGTAACTGTTACTGAGCTTCCAGTTATTCTCCTTAAACCGTGTGTTCTCCCGTTCTTTCTTCCCTCGCCAAACTCACTTCTCTTATCCCCTTTCTCAATCTTCACACCTGTTATATCTCCTGATCTGGCCTGTCAGCATGGCATTGCACTCTTCCTTCCATCTTTCCGGCACGCATTCACCATGCATCCCTTTTAGTTTCCGCATTATTCTTCTCTCTCTCTCTCTCTCTCTCCCTCTCTCCCTCTCTCGCTCTCTCTCTGTGTTCACACCCCTCCCCTTTCTTCTCCCGCTCTCCTTTGCTCTCAGGTGTTGTTTAGATAAGGCTAGAGGAGGGGATTAGTGGGAGCTCTCTGGCATGTTTGCCTTTGGCACAGAGGACAAAAGGACCGCGACGTTTTCACTGCTGCGCCATCTCCATTCACCTGCCTGAGTGTGTGTGTGTGTGTGTGTGTGTGTGTGTGTGTGTGTGGAAGAAAAAAAGAGTCAAACAAGGACACACACACACACACTCGCTCACGCTCACCTGTGTAATGACTGTGTCACCGTGCCCCAGTTATGAACTGAATCAGCATAATCCCTTCACACTCCATTAATCAAGAAAAGGCGCGGTGTAGTCTCACAAAAATGCACAAACGCACACACACACACACACAGAAATGCAGCGCTGACACGTATCCTCGCCCTGTGTGGTCTGCCAAATTTAGCTGGTCCCATAGGCGGATGTTACTCGTCCACTGAACCAGGTCACACACACACACACACGTTAGCATGTGCAGTCTACAGGTGTCTATGTGTGTGTGTGTGTGTGTGTGTGTGTGTGTGAATGAGCCCATATATTCTTTTTGTAAAGTGAATATGGTTCAAGCCGTACCGAAGACGACACACCGTGGGGGATGTTGCGATACGATTGTCCATGTTTCCACCGCCTTGCGGCGCCCGGCTGGTGGTTCTCATGAATGTCGTGTTTGATATTTCTCAGCGCCGCTGTGCTTCTCTCTTCATCTCGCTTCCTGCTGAGATGGTTCGTCGGTTTGCCAAGATCCCGTCTGGATGTGGCGATTTCTTCTTTTTTTTTTTTTAATGGGTCTAAATGACTTTCACGCATTTGGAGGAGGTGTGAAGCCAATGCAAACATGTGGACCCAGACGGGCTGTGTGATACCATTTCATGGACATACATGAAGAGGATGAAAAAAAAGAGATGAAGATGGAGCAGAAGAAGTGTTTGAAGAAGAGTTGTGATCAGTGGAGACGCTAAAGCCCAGATGGACTGAACATAAATTGCCGGTGAGCCTCGGCGGTCCGAATTCCCATGAACAAAGCAAACGGTGACGCTGGACTTGAACACACACACACACACACACACACACACACACACACTCTGCTCTATTTCAAGTTGAGATACATTGGCTTTCATGACCACGGATTATTCTTCATCATTTGCAGAACGTTCAGTTCCCATGTCCCCTCCCACATCTCCCGTTTAAAAACAAACAGCGCAACAAGACTCTCCGGCGCAGGCCAGCGATGACTAATCCTTCACCAGTGCCCACTGAGACAACACCTCTGTTTGAAGGTCAAGTGAGCAAAACATCTCGATATCAAAGTGCTAATTTATTCTGGAGTTGTTGTGTTTTCTCAGCCAATGACGCCACCCACATTCTTAACGATCGACCGTCCCTCTATCCATCGGGCCGGCGGTCCAGAGCAGAATGTAATCCAGAGCTCTTATCATCGGGGATCCGCTCGTCTGCCTGCGCGACCGGGCGCACGGAGCGCTGATCAGGCCTGATGGCTGATAGCGAGCCCAGTCGGCCACGAGCCACGAGCCACGAGGGAGGCGACCATCAGTGAAATATACACACAGAAAAGACCGGAGCACGCAGATATGGTGAACGTCGTGCACACGCGCCCACGCGGTAGAGCCACAAGCAAATGGTAGACATGGAAATAGACTGATCCAGTGAGTCGGCAGAAACAATATTGAGTTAGTGGGGGAAAAGCAAAAGTCAGAGAAAGAGAAAAATAAGCAAGGGGGGGAGGGAGGGCGGAGGAGATGAATATGTGCGTCTGGGAGTTGGTGCGAGCGACAGAGGGAGGACTCTTGTATATCTGTTTGCTATCGGGCGAGAGAGTTTGTGTTGTTTTTCTAGCACCTCAGGAGGAGGAGGAAGAGGAAGAGGAGGGGGGGAGAGCAGTGTGGGTTGGAGAGGTGTCAGCTAATCTGCTGTGATTGATGTGCGGGTCCCAAACTGATGAAACACTACTGTACGCTGTGAACACACACACACACACACAGTGTGTGTGTGTGTGTGTGTGTGAGTGGCGTGATGAGACGGGCAGTAGGCGCGGCGCGCGTTGCTATTTATACCCAAACTGGCACGCATGAACCGAATGCATTCGATTTGTTCTGAAGCCTGATGGCCGGAAAAACAGGAACGGTGACGGAACAACAGCAGCCAGATGTGGTGACATCACCCACACGGAACTTCAAGAGAAAACGGGGAAAAGGACAAAGGGATAAACATGGGAGGTAAAGAGAGAGAGAGAGGAAGAGAGAGGAAGAGAGAGAATTCTTATTTTCTGCCAGTTGATGGTTTTCAGAAAGCAATCGCTGCAAATGAATAAAGAAAAAGTGGAGATATAAAAGATACCTCCTCTCTTCGGTCTTGTAATATTCCTCATAAACCCCATGAGCTACTACTTCACGGCTACCACACACACACACACACCTTTTACACGCATATAGGACAACCTCCTAAGTGGTGATGTCATCCGAGGACTCCTCTGGATCGCTGTCGGCCGCCGCTCCAGAAGAAGAGGAGCGTCATCGATACGCTCTCGTCTTCCTCTCTGAACGTCGGCCGAAAACTATTTACACGATGACTCATCGGTTGTTTTCTGAAGAGAGCGCCGTTCCCAAATCTCCATCGCAACACTGTGTATTCCTTGTTACTTTCTTCTCCCCCCCCGTCAGAGGCTTTTGGATGCTCACCAGGCTTTGTGCCGGATTGCAGTGAGCAGCTGTGTTGCACACACACACACACACACACACACAGACACACACACGCACAGCAGCAGCACGTACCGCAGTGATAGGTGTCGCTATCTGAACACAATCAGTGTGGGTCAATGGAGGATTTAGTTTTCTTTACAGTAGAGACACTCACTCACACACACACACACACACACACACAGCAGCTGAGGCAGGTACGTGAGAGGGGAGGACAGTGCAAGTGGCCATTTCAAAAGGGCCTTTATTTGCCAGGGGGCGTGGCCAACAGATGCCAAAGACTCGCCGGTGAATATTTCCGCGTCAAGAAACTAATCACACCAGCAGGCGATGCCAATTTTGCAAAGAGTCGCAACACGTTTTCAATTAAAGGTTTGAATGGATTTGCGCAGGCAGAAGACCAACGACCGGCATCCCGTTGACCCGGAGCAGCGCCCGGCTCTCTGTATGAGTTACATTGTTGGATAATCTAATCTACTGGAACATATTTTATTGAGTTTCCTTCCAGCAAAATGCTCAGAGCGCATTCGAGTTCCCTCCGGTAAACAGTTACGCACTGTGTGTGTGTATATAAATAAATATGTATAGCCTCCCTGTTGTAGTGTGCTTCTCAATGTGTCCGTTCAGCGCATCGCGATTGGTTCAGGCTTTTATTCGTGGGGCAAGAAGCTCAGAGAAATCGCCGTGGGAAAAAAAAACGATGCCTCCTTTTTTTGACGCAAAGTTCAGGCGAGTAAAACGAGCTGGTGGCTACCGTAAAGTTGAGTAAATGATTATGATCCTGATTAAAAGATAGCGATATTAACTGGCGGCAGGAGGCAAAGTACTGTAGGTGTGCGCGTGTGTGTGTGTGTGTGTGTGTGTGTGTGTGTGTGTGTGTGTGAGAACGAGTGGCGCTGCTCAGTACTAAACATTATGCAGGAATGTTTTTGTTCTCATTTTAACCAAATCCAAATTCCCACCACCACTTACAAACACTGTGTCACACACACACACACACACACATTTGAACACATGGGACACACGCACACGGACACATCGAAAATCAGCACAAGTCCTCGCTCTTTATTTCCCAATTGCAATTAAGACTTTAAAACACCGGGCGAGGCACAAAACAAGGAAGCCCGATGCAAAAGGTCCCCAACAAATCTTTAGCGGGTCCCCCAGAGAGAAAGAGAGAGAGAGAGAAGGGGGCGGGGGGGTGGGGGGGGCCGGGTTAGGATTAGAATCAGAATCAGTCCGTGCGTAGACATTGACATTCTCCTCCAGGTCGTGCGGTGGGAAACTCGGGCAGCGCTCGTCGGGGTCCCGGCGGGCCGAGACCCCGACGAGCTGAAGTGTTCGACATCAATCCAACCGACTCTAGTGGTGGTGGGGGGGGGGGGACAAACAACGGCGCTGCATCCAATCGGACGGGGAATGCCGTCACACATGGCACCACTCCGAGTCGGCATCACAAAATAAATTTAAATTAATACATATAGAAAGATATTGTAATAGGAAATATTAGGGAGAATATTGATATTGTTATTAATGTATTATGAAGCATAGGGGTAATGTTTTAAATATGAATGGCAAGAATGAATGTATGTTGCATGAGAGTGACTGTATGTTAGTTTTATAGATTGACGAAGCCGGTTGAAACCCGTGAAGTGACTTACATAAAAAATACTTGACCGGAAGTGACGTTTTGACCCGGGGTTCAGTGACATTTGACCCCTCCATTGTTCTAGCGGGACTTTGAACCAATCACTAGCTGTTAAAGGCTGGACTCACCTTGAGAGTGAGGATCGGCTGTTTTTGAGACTATGACTCTGGCTTTGGAGAAAGAGCGTTCTCTTCTGACGGGACCCCGACGGCTGAGGAGCCGGACGATGAAGACCGCGATCGTGAGGCCTTGAATGTTTCTTTACACTTCCTGCCATTAAATGTTGATAACTTAATTCACGCGCGTCCGGAAGCCTGTTTTCCATCATGTGCGAAGTGCCCAGTTTCAGAACATCCTTATACTCTCAATTAAAACACGGACAACAAAGTCGGATTGGAGGCGATTTTCAGAAATGTCCGTGTCTCTCTCACACACACACACACACACACACACACACACACACAACAGGAATGTGCAGGGATTTCTTTGCCGTGCAGATGATAAAGATCGCTGTTGTAATCCTCGACATGCATCCTGAGGATCGTTGCGTCTCCCTTCCACACGGCGTTGATACGTCTGACGGAGCTTTAATCAGAGGTCTAACACCTGATTGGTGCCTGCTGGCTCCCCTTCCTGCTCTCCACCGGCATTCTTTCCTGGTGCAACAAAAAGTAATTACCAGAGACCTCTACCTCGCCCTAGGGACTGAGAGCGGAGCGTAAGCTATCACACACACACACACACACACACACACTCTGTGGTGTAACGCTGTCTAATACGTGTTCGCCATGCAGCTCCTCGGCCACTGAATGACAGCCCAGCTAATTAGAATGTGATTTACCCATTTAATGAAAAAAGGAATAATTAGATAGCTGGGGAGCAGCCAAGAGACATTTATTCTGTGTGCGTTTGGAGTCACTCTGTTTGTGTGTGTGTGTGTGTGTGCGCGCATGCGTGTGTGTGTGAAAAGGGATGCCTGATTGCACCGCCCATCTAACTGCTCGCTTAATGAAATTACTGTTCATTAGATACACATATGTAAACGCTCACGCTCACACACACACACACGCGCGGTATAGTCGCAGATTACTATGTAAACATGCAACTTTTCTCACCCCCCCCCCCCCCCCCCCCGCCATCACAAAGTGGTTCCCCTCCATGTTTCCCCCTCTTCAGATCGGTGTGTAGTTGCGCATCAGATTGTGGTCGCACACACACAGTCATTTGATTTCGTCTCGCCACAACTCAAAAGTCAGAAGTGAGTTCTCTCACCTCGCGCTGCGTGGGAGGTTTTTTTGTTGTCATCCCAGGCGGGATTTGCCTTAATCCATATAGAATGTAATATCTCCAAAGGGAACGTCATCTTTTTGAGGCAAATAAGATGAGCGGTATTGTCTCGAATTCAGTGGGGGATGATGGATGGGATTACGGTGGTGTGGATAATATAATAGTGTAATAGGCAACATATGAAACGTAACTGCCACAGTTGACGGTTACATTGTAAATCCTGACTGGATTTGAGATGATGTGTAGTCTTAGAGGCTTAAACTAAACACATAAGCCTGTGTTTAAAGCAGTGGCAAGGAGTTAGAGGATGAGGAGGATATTTAAAAATCTTTATGTTCAAGCATCCAAGTGTCTTAGTTTTTTGGCCTTTTTTTCATGACCAAATCACAGCTGATAAAATAAGCAAAGCACATTTGTTATCGGCTCCGTCTGGTGCCCAAAAGTCAGCTGCCAAAAAAGCATCACGTTCACGAGTTACGCTGTCGGAAAAATCAATTCTGGATAAAAAGAAAAGAATACATGGTTGATGGGGAAAGGATCATGAGAAATTGGTCGTTTCTCGCATAGTTGTTGAGCGGTGAAAAGGAACAAAAGGGCTCAGATGTCAGTTTCCAACCAAGGACGTCTTCACAACAGTCCGACTGAAGCGCCCAGCGTCACCTCTGCCCGGGAAGGAAGTGTCTTGAACTGAGGTGAACCGTGCGTGACTTGAATAATTATATAACGCGTGCAAAATAACTGGCACGCGCCTTTAAAGTTATTAAATCCATAAGCAATGGTTGGCATTTGAGTAAACAAACAAAGGAATGCAAAACATCTAACGACAAAAATCTGGGCTAAGAAGGTGCGTCCTTGAGCACGGTGCTTAGATAAATACCTGTAATGGGTAGCTTCCAGGTGGACGCGTGTGTGTGCGTGTACGTGTGTGTATGTGTGTGTGTGGGGGAGTCTAATCCTTCCTCCCTCTGCAACCCTTCCCCTGACATTTGCTGTACATACTAATGCGAACTAGTGAACCTATCACAACTAATAAGAGATCAAATTTCACATTACATTTCAATGAGAAGGTCACAGCTATTTGGGATGTAAAAAAAAAACGAGTCAAAACCTTCTTTTGCCCTTCTTCCGGCTCCAAACTCTCCATATGGCGTAAACAAACACAAGGAAGGGCATTTGTTAATGCGATGGCGTTGTTACAGATTCTCAAGTGTGTGGGCATTAGAGGACTCTCTCTCTCTCTCTCTCTCACACACTCTCTCTCTCTCTTCTCTCTCTCTCTTTCCGGGCCACGAGAGATGATCGCTAACGTGTGACCGTCTCGGTGTGTGAGACCAACACGTTGTCACACAGGCAGCCTCGAAGAAAATAAGGCGCCCGGACTCGAGACGTCCGCTGAATTGACCCCCCCCCCACCACCACCACCACCTCCACCACCCCAACAAAAAAAAAGATGCTTGTTTTCCTTTTCTTCCCCCATTCAAAAACCCTGAGAAGGAGTTTGAGTGACCATCCTCGCAGAGTTGATGGAGCGTTCTCCGTACGCCTCATTGAGCGGACTCACTGTAGCAGAGGGTAGCATATGTGGAAGGGCAGGGGGGGGGGGGCTTTTTCTCTCTCTCTCTGCCCCCCCCCAGAGCACATTGGGGGGGGGCATTTGTTTAGTTATCCCCCCCCCCCCCCAGTGTTGATCCATCACCGGTCGTCATCCAAGAAAAAAGCTTGTCTTTCTACTTCTGCGTTGCTCTCTCTCTCTTCTTCTTTGTCTCTTTTCATCTCCCTCCTTCCTTCCTCCCCCCCCCCCCCCCACACACACACCTGGCCTGAGCTATATGCATCCACTCTTCGGCAAAGCCCCTCCGGCTCGCTTGCAGGTTTGCCTGTCAGGAAACGTGTCTCGCACATCCGAGACGAGCGAACCAACCACCTTTAAAAAAAAAGGCCGTCGCCGGGGAGACGGCGGGCGGATTCCGCGAGGATCGCGATCAATGCATCGGCGCCACGTATCTACCCATCACCGGTCCGCAGGTCGTTGCGCGGAAGTGACACGGTCGTCCTCATGCTCGTGTGTGTGTGTGTGTGTGTGTAACACGACCGAGAGCTGCCTCTGCGTGTGTCGACGTGACGCCGTCCCGCCTCTGCGTGCTCGCGCAAGCTTCGACACGAAAGTCTGAAACTCGCCCCGGGGCGACGGGCCGGCGTCGGAGCAGCGAAAGAGGGAGCGGGTGATTGGCATTCGGGTGTTTACAGTAAACAACAACAAGGACTGGCAGGCGGCTGGCTATTACGCAGGAATGCACCCTGCCCTCATCCTCATCCTCATTCTTCGCTTTCTTGTTTCCCTTTGGCTGGCTCCTCCCACAGTTGTAGAGCGCGTGTTTAATTAGTCGTCACAATGAGTTCGTCGTCACAATTAGTCGAGGAGAGTTTCTCGAAGCGAGGTACGGACGACCCCGCAACGCGAACGAAGATCTGGAGACGCCGGCGGCGGGGGGAACGGACCGTCGCTCGTGAAACATCCTTCCGACGCGCCGCGTCTTTTCCCCCCCGAACAACAAACAGGTGGCGCCGCCGCCGCCGCCATTCGTAATCACAATGTTCTCCTCGTTGACAAGCGGCCCTCGATCAAAAGCAAATCCGCCAGAAGACACATTTTATATATAGATGTACGTCCAAAGGCGGCGGCGCCCGTCGTGCTTCCTGCTCCCGAAACATCCGTCTGCCATGGCGGCCTCTCTATCCGTCTGCCGGTCGGGCGTTAATTATCCCAACTCAAGGGTGGCACCGCCGAGGCCATTTTGAGATACGATCTAATCTCTCCCGTCTTTGAACCGCTTTTCTTTCTCTTCCCGTCGACGTTCTGATCCGCGCCGACGTCTCCGTCGGGCGACTCGGGGGCGTAAAGTGTTATTTACAGTGAGCTGTATTTGCTGTGTAATTTTCGCTGTGATTCTCCTGGAGAAGAAAAAAAAAAGAAGTTTTAATAACTGCTGTTTACCGTGTATATTTCCAATCCTATTATCTATTGTTCTTCCAGGAAACACACACATCCCACATAAGCTCCCTCACACACGCGGGCGGTTCTCCTGGTGGAGCCGGCGGGTGTCACGGCTGCGTGAACACATTGCTTATGCGGCGAAGGCGAATGCGTGCAACTGAAACTAAACTGTGGGCGCACACGCACACACACACACACACACACACACACACACATTATGAACTATGAACTATTCATACTCTGTCATATTCATTGAATGTATTTTAACTCTAAATCTGTCCTTCTGGTCACATGACATCTATTGCTCTGTCCATCCTGGAGAGGGATCCTCCTCTGTTGCTCTCCTGAAGGTTTCTTCCCTTTTTCCACCTGAAGGGTTATTTGGGAGTCTTTCCTGATCCGATGTGAGGTCAAAGGTCAGGGATGTCTATGTGTACAGATTGTAAAGCACTCCGAGACAAATTTGTAATTTGTGAAATTGGGCTATACAAATGAACTGAATTGAAAAAATAAAATTTAACATACACACACACACACGCACACACATACGCACACACATACACATACACACACACATACACATACACATACACACACACATACACACATACGCACACATACATACACACACGCACACACATACACACACACATACACATACACACACACATACGCACACACACATACACACACACACACACACACACATATACACACACCCACATACACACACACACACATACACGCACACACACACACACAGCCATCTATCCTCATTTGCCCTGCGCGGCACGGCGGTTTTGTCAATGCTGGCACGTCGATAAATAGGAAGACGAACTCAAAATGCGCGTGGCTTCCGGCGGCTGGAGCTTCCTCCCTCTTCTCGTCTCGTGCCGCCCCCCCTCATCCCTCACCTCCCGTCACCTCCACCCTCCCTTCTCTCGTTATTCTCCACCCCATTACAAAATGTTCTGGGTTAGCGACTGGCCTACATTCCTTTGCTCTGCCTCACATCATCCCAAGACAGGTCTGACTCCTCTCTCAGAACAGGGTGTGTCCCCGTGTCCTGGTTTCGGGCCAACCCCTCCTCATTAAGTCCTTTTTTCCCCCGTATCCTATCCACATGCAGTCGTCTCCATCACTTCCCCCCCTACAGGGCCGGCCTTCTAAGAAGTGCACTAAATCCCTGTTGCTGTCCCTTTGCTGGTCCATAGAGAACAAATCCACAGAACCCTTTTCCTAATCAAAGTGTATTTTCCCCTTTCAGTCTTTTAAAGGAAATCAAACAAAGAGAGAAGAACTGCATCGCTGGTCCCGGTTGCTAGGAGACCCCGTGTCCACGCTTCAAAGCAGCTATTCACAAGCTTGTATTTCCCCCTCTCTCTCTCCCTCTCTCTCTCTCACTCTGATTCACTGTATCTGTTTATTGTCCTGATACTGATTATCTCTGCCAGATAAACTTAGAGAAACAAGAGGCAGTAAAAAGGGAGAGAAGGCAAGAAGAGAGTTTCTACTGTACGTTGCAGAGCAATGAGGGGAAACTGAAAGAGGAGGACGAGAAAGTCAGACCATTGATTTTCACACTCCAGCTTTGTGTCACACGAGGGGCCGCTTGTGAAATCAAAAGAGCCTGTGTCTCTCATTTTCGACCCATACTCCCTTTTCTCGTTCTTTTCACCTGTCCCCACCTCGAATTTCCAATCCCGGCATCCCTTCGCTCTGCGAGACATCCATCGTCGTCCATCTCCGCTCCCCCCCTCACAGGTCACCAACGGCCCGTCCTCCCCTGTATATTTAGCGGTTGTCGGACAGCAGCGCCGGGGGGGGGCAGTTGGGAAGGAGGTGCGGTCGCCATTAGCCGAGCACCTCCAGTCCGCCGCAGGGCGAGGGGAGGAGGAGGAGGACGCGGCCGACGCAAGACCATCTCAGCGGCGCGTTCCCTCCTCCGTATCGTTTTGTCCTCCCCCCGCGCGCTCCTAATGGCTTCCTAATGACAGCTTGCAGGCACAACACACCCAGCCATTTATAACCAGCCAGACAGAGCGACTGTGTGTGTGTGTGTGTGTGTGTGTGTGTGTGTGTGTGTGTGTGTGTGGAGTGATTAGAAGGCATTAAAAAGCAGATGCACCTCATCCGCAACACATACATGCTGTTCGCCATTAGCCTACGCCGTCCATGTTTGAATAACGGTAACCCGGAGGTTACGAAAAGGGTTTTACACACACACACACACACGTTAACACGGAGGAGCAAACAGGCCAACAACAACAACTAATTTGATCGTACATGCTTTGAAAACAGGAAATCTCTCCAATCTACTTTTGATGAAACTCCTTTCTTTTACAGGGATTATAGAACGGCAATGAAAGTATCGCCGTGAATATTTGATGCGAGCCACGAGTTCACAGTCACGGTCCTCGGAGACGGCGCCACGGACAACGCGCCGAGTATGAACGTCGCCGTTGAGTCAAGAAGGTGGTTTATATGGTTTAACTAGACAACACAGGCTCTGGAGTCCTGGCTGCATGAATCCGGCAGCATGCTAAAGATGTAACTCACCGCCCGGGGGTAAGAGAAGACAACCCAGCACACACTTATTATTGACATATGGATTACATAACTTCCAGAGACAAGCCTTGCCATGGAAGGTATAGTGTTTCATTAGGAAATGGGCTGGAGGAGGCTCGGGTGTCAGAGGCAGTATGCTAATGCAGTGTGTGTGAAGGAAGAACCACGGGGATGGATGAGGAGCTGAGGGATGAGGAGGAACGGCTGATTTAAACTGCCACGCTCAATTTCTTCTTAAAATAAAAATAAAAAAATCTGCTCAATTGTGTGCATGACTGGAGTATTGGGTCAAAGTATAGATCATTTTTGAAGGTAGTTGTGAACAACTGTGAGCTGTCGGAGTTAATATTTCAGGTGTTTGCAGATGAAAGAAAACACCACTGGGGCTTTGGGCTCCCTCCAATAAATACACCTTTTGTTGACAAAAAGTTGGCAACCAGCAAAAAATGATGAAAATAGGAAATATATATATATATATATATATATATACCTGTGAGACGAGTGAGATCCTCTGTCTGAAAATCATTAATTACGTTCCTCCTGGGCTCCAGGCCATCAGATAAAGGGTGTGTGTTTCTGTGTGTGTGTGTGTGTGTGTTTTAGGGATGTGGGATCAAATCAACACCTTCTCACAGGCTCTCTCTCACTCTCTGATGCCTCAGCGGGTGTTGAAAAGGTACGCCACCCGAGTCGGCCACACACACACATCACACACACCCGCTGTCTGAACGGATGAGGATCTGAGGGACCGTTTGTTTAAAGACAGTTCGCATTATAATATTTATACAAAACGTCATGTTTCAGCCAATGTTTATCCCTGAGATTTTAACACAGGGGTGCCATTGAAAGCGCATCCTCGGCTGTTGGCAGAGCCGGTAGCGGCCATATGATCACGGCGTTGACAGCTCCCTGTGACCTCATCCATTTAAGTCCATTTTCAGCTTAGAGGCACACGTACAAAAAAAAGAAAAGAAAGAAGAGTGCGAATAGGGGAATTGGGAAAATGGTCGGAAGGCAAATGGGGAGACAGAGAAAAAGGTAAGGAGAGTCGGAGATGCAAGGAGACAGATTGAGGGTGGGGGGGGAATGCAGATGGGAACAAAGAGAGAGAGAGAGAGATACCGAGGGTAGAGGGAGCACCTGGCAGCCGGTCCACAATGCAAATGCACTTCAAAGCATCGCTGCAAAAAGGTGGGATCAGATCGCGAATGCTGCAGAGAGACGGGCTCCTCGGAGGTGACTTTGGAAACTTAACCTGCATCTTCACGACACATGCGAGCGCCAACGCGGACCAAAGGACAAAAGAAAGGAGACGACTAGATTCTCGGAGGAGAGCCTGACGGAGCGGCGAAGGTTCGGGCGGAGGTGGTCGAATCGGAACGCGTGGACCAGGAGCGCCGTTGTTGTGAAGACGCGTCACGCCGGCTTTCTGATCCGCCTCTTCTCTTTCAGCTGCGATTCACTTAACATGGCCCAGATGAGCGAGACAATGGAGCCGACGACAGACCAGTGAGTGAAGACAGTCAGTGCGTTTTCATGATGGTATAATTCGACTCTTGCTTTTGTCGGACTATGCTATCTTTTGGGGGATCTGCTGTTATCCCAATATACATGGCAGTGAGTAATCCGAATCATTGGCCTTTGAAAGCATGTCATATCCGATACGATAGGTGGCGCTGTTTTCATTACAACTCGTGGTGATACAGCCATTTCCGCTTGACCTCTTCACCACCACCAACAACAACCATCAACAACAACATCAACATTTCGAGAAAGAACCATGAACTTTAGTATGTTCAACTCCTTCAATACATTAAGCATAAATTCTGTCTGCTCTTCGGTCCAGACATGTGTGATGGCTCTTGTGTTCTCCAGAGCGTTGTTTGTTTGTTTTCTGCCGGCCAGGCTCCCGGCAGTGACAACTTATCGTCTCTTTCGACTTCCGGGTCACGACATGGGAGGGAGGGGGAGGAGGGCGGCGGGATCTCAAGCATGCGCAAAGACGCAAAGTCCAGTTCCTAATCCAATCCACCGTTACATGCCGCGATCGTCGAATTATCAACCGGATCGGATCGAGTTATCCAGGGGTGTTAATCGGATCGTAGTCGGACCGCACATAGTCGAACAAAGGTGTTTACATGAAACGGATAATTCGATTTCAGTCCGACTAAACCAGTTATTCGAATGCATGTAAACACGGTCACTGGGATGAGAGACACACACTGGTTCTGACGCGTATCCCTGCTGGCTGGGCAGATGCTCGTGGCCGCGATGAGACGGCGATCAGGATGGAGTGGATAATGAAACTGCGTGTGACCCTGTCCACTCGTGACCCTCTTGCCATTACCCGAGTGGACACCACTCTCTCTTATTGATCACAGCCCCCTCCTGTCGTCGCTCTCGCCGTTTCTCATCTCGTTAACCCCCTCCGCTCATCTGCGTCGCTCGGCCGACGGGATGATAAATCAGAGGCCGCGCCTCGCGACGATCGCCCCGCGGAGACCGACTGAGCACACGCGCACTCCTCGACCCTGAAAACCCCAAATGACCTCATCGGGGATGATGCACACCTCCTGAGACATGGCCGATGGGCGGGTGTCCTCCAGCTCAAGTCTACCTTTGGGTATAGGCAATGTGTGTGTGTGTGTGTGTGTGTGTGTGTGTGTGTGTGTGTGTGTGTGTGTGTGTGTGTGTGTGTGTGTGCACTGCAAAAATTTAAATCTAAGTAAGATTAAATATCTCAAATTAAGGCAATCTATGCTTGTTTTTTGACTGACAAGATATTTCTTCTTACAAGGCAGGGTTAGGGTTAGAGCATTTCACTTGTTTTAAGAAATCTTGGCAAGTCAAACTTTCCTGTTCGGTTGGCAGATAATTTGGCTGATTTCAAGTAATATTCCCTCATTTTATTACTTTTTTTTCGAGGCTGACTTTTTGCAGTGTGTGTGTGTGTGCGTGCGTGAGAGTTACGAGATAATGGACCGCCTTCCTCGACGCGAGGCGCTCGGCCCATTCGGAGGGCCGTCAGCCGTGATCTAGAGGGGCTGGAGCAGCTTTATGACATCATCAGTGTGCTGCCATAGCAGAGATACGGCGCCGGCGGTCCGAAGTTCTCGAGTGGCGCAAACGGCCACAAAGCGTGGGAGCGCGACTCGCTCCTGAACGCGCGCCACGCTTCGCCCGAGCTGGATGGAAAAAGGTTCACACTGAGAGACAGAGAGGGGAGTCAGCGAGTGTGGAGCGGGTGAGATGGAGGGACACTGGATACAGGCATTGGAGCCCGGTGTTTAGTCTGGGGCGGCGGGGCTCTGCTCCTCGTCTGGGGTCCGCGCCGCGCTCGCTGCCAATCCAAGCAAACTAGCCAGGCAGTCATCAGAACGGGGGATTAATGAGAGCGCGCACCCATCGTCAAGACACTTCAGAATATGTGAGCGCGTGGACGCTCTGACCTCAGAGTCGAGCTCCCGACTTCAGAGCACACGGCCGTCTCCGTGTCGCCCGCGGTGAGGCGAGAGACCGAGCCAATGGGAGCGATGCTTCACTCGCTGTCGGGAGGCTAATGTTAATAAATGTGCTCACAACAAGGCCCGCCCCCCCCGTCAGTGAGTTAGAATCGCCTCATTGTATCTAGGACGGACAAATGGCGGTTGGATGCTATTCAAGGCCTCCGCCCCCCCGGCCGTTGTTTCTTCATGTGTGTAGAAGATGTGTTACCTTGTTGAGAGAGAGAGAGAGAGAGAAGAAGAAAAAAACCACAACAACAACAACACTGTGGAAGCTTTTTCTGAAAATGATTTTTTTTTTGATATCACCTGTGCTCTACAGGGATGCGACATAACACTGGCAGACCTCAGGAGACTCACAGGTGGAGGAACGGAAAAGACGTAATTGAGGAAAAAATGAGAGTCAAAGCCAAGAAGAAGGGGGAGGGGGGGGGAGGGGCACGGAGAGTGGGAGTAAAAAAAAAAAGGAGAGCTATGCGGATGGTGGTAAATGATAGGGTGCAACTAAATGAGGGTATGTAATTTGGGGTGTTTGGTAATTACACCGGTTTGACGGAGCCATGTCGAACCATCCCTTTGTTGATCTCGCTGCCTTCCTGCCAGCATTCTCATGTTTTCCACATTTAGCTCTTTCTCACTCTCTCCTTCCCTCTCTCCCTCCCACTTGCTCTTGCTCTTTTAAACGCTCCACTCCAGTCGGCAATCATCAGTCAAAAAGTGTTTTCACCAGAGGCATGTCCCGTCCACCCCCCCCCCCCCCCTACATTTGACAAAACTTGAAATATAGAGGCAAATGTTAATATTTGTTTTCAAGTCACTGGCCAGGTCTATGAAATGCGTTTATATTCATGGATGCCGTGCCAGAGGGGGGGGGAGATGGCCAGTGATTTATTTGATCCTAAAAGCATATTATTCTAAAGTGTGAATGTGGCGATTGTGTGTATGCGTGTGTGTGTGTGTGTGTGTGACGCTGGAAGAGCGAGCGAGACCGAGAGCCAGTGTTTGTGCGTGTTTATATTCCACGTTATGTAAGTCGACGCGTGTCCGAAAGAACACATCCCCAAAAAAAGCTCGAGCCTCCCGACTGTGTCGCGAAGGGGGCCGGGATGGAAATGTTCTAAAGAGGGAAAACGTTCAAACATCAATATCCACATGCCGAGTTGATAAAATCCACATTAGTGAGGCAGGAAACCGGCAATAAAAGCCAACACATGGAAACAGTCAGGCTCCTGTGATTTCGCAGCAGCATATGGGCTCTCCAATGAATATAAACCACGATGTTCCAATGATGAAAGCCTGAACACAGAATGAAGTTGCGTATAGAGGAGTAAAGAAGTGAAAGAAGGAGACATGTTGTGTGAAACAGCGTGGCTGGTTGCTGAACTCTTACAGATTCAATCCAGTCTTTCTCGCTTCCAGTCTTTCTTAAACACATTCACGTGAGTTTGGCTGTTTCCACCCTCCTGATACCGGAGGACCAACGGTAATGAGCCCCTGTAGCAAACCGGAAGTACACACACACTCACACACACACACACACAGGTAGAAAAGGACTGAGAGGGTGTTGAAATGAACATAAAGCCGGCATTAGTTTAACCAACCTGAAACCCATCGGAGAGTCGTTCTTTTAACCCCCCCCCCCCCTTATTACATTACATGACCACAGTTTTTTTTTTTTACAACTGCACGCACAAGCATATAAACACATATCCACATATCCAGGTGCACACACACACACACACACACACACGCACACAAGAACATATGCTCTATGCCGCCATGCTATTCTATTCGACTGCCCCCGGGCCCCTTACAGTGTTTGAACCCTGACCTTGTCACATTTGAGTGGAGCCGGAGGGGGGAGAGGGAGGGGGAGGGATTCTAAGGGTTCGATTTTACACCGAGGAGGTCGCGGAGAGCCCCGATCCCCAGACAAAAGCCCCTGTTGTGGCGGGTGTCTGCGGGTCAGGGAGGGAGGGGGGCTGGGGGGGGATAGAGGGGTTGGGGGGTCACGGGTCAGCCCGACGCCCTAACCCTCTGTCGGTCTCTTGCCTTCTTCTCTTCCCCTCTTCTATTCATCTCCCTTTTTTTCCCCCGAAAAAAGGAACAATGGGCTTCTTCTGCCCCCGCGATCGTCTCTCCGACAGCGGGGCTGCATACTGAACAGGGGTCCCTCTCGCCGCCGAGCCTCTTTTCCTCTGTTTCGCCATGCACCCCCCCCCCCCCCCCTCCGCTCGCACATTAAGCTCTCCGCCCTCCATCTCCTCCTCCCGCCCCTCCTCCTCCTCGTTGTTTTTTCTTATCGGGCAGCATCGCCTGCTTTTTTCGAGCGTTATGTGATGAAATAAAGATCACTCGACCAGATAGCAACACGAGGTGGCCTCTGCATCATGTCCTGCAACCCACTCCAGCCCCACCCCTCTTCCCCCCACCTTTCATTCATCCATCTCGCCTTCTCTTTTTTTTCCCCCCCTTTTCCACGCCTGCCTACCCAGTGGGCCTCACAGGCCTCCCTCTCCAGCTGGCACGACACGCACTGACCTTTGCCACGACAAAGCAGCGAGAGCGCTCTCCTGTCTCCGCCCGCCCGCGCAAACACACACTTTTGCGCAGACACACAATGGCACGTGGACCTGCCACGACAAAATGCAGCGGGAACGCCGGCGGGAGCACCAAAAAAGGGGGCCATGCGCGCTGGAATACAAAATGACAGCCGTGTTCCTCTTTCAGCCGAAGGTTAAACCAAGAGAGCTCCCCCTGTTCTCCCCTCGGCCCTCCATTTTGTGCTTGTCTGACCCCTCGAGTCCTCCCAGTTGCACCTTAGAGAGGGGGGGGGGGGGGGGCTCACTCTGGGAAGTGGCAGCCAATCTGGGCCCAACTGTGATTAATTTGCCGCATTCACCAGAGTTGTTCTACACACACAATGAGAATGGACCGTCGAGGAGTCCATTAAAAAGCCAGAGGGCCCCCATCCCGGGCACTTGGCAACGACCAGGAGGTCACACACTGCAGTCGAGAAGATTTTTAAAGGTCCGTGAGAGAGAGAGCCGAGCGCTCTCGCGTGTATACTTTCAAGTTTCTTTACCGGGAAAAATAATATTTTGATGTCCCGGCACGTCACAATATCAAAAACAATAATTCAGCGAAACAAGGAGGCGCTTCTACCGTGCGGCGGGAGCCCATTAAAAAGGATTTCCTGAGGTACTCGCTCACGAAAGGCGATTAACGCGGAGTGAAATCATAGAAAGCTCCCGCTAAAGTTCATTTTAATAACAATTTATTTACGCGCCACGTGCAACCGGAGCTCCCGTCTCCCCGTTTTCTTGTCAAGAATGCAAAAAAGTCGGGAAAGTAAATTCCCATCAAAATGGAAAGTCGCATTTAAAATACGACACAGGAGTTCATGGCCGCGCAGATGCTCGTCACACGGCGCTCATCCTCACTGGCTGTTGCTGCCGTGTTCGACTCGGCTGAGGGAGCGCCTCTCCGTTTGTTTTGTTTCCCTTCTCTCTCTCTCTCTCTCTCTCTATCTCACCCACTCGGCCTCATTTGCCGAAATAACGCTGAGCGCTGGAACAATGTCATAATTAGTCCTGATTGATGGAGCATATTAAGCGGCAAACAATTAGCATACGGTATATTGCTACTCTGGCCATCTGAGGGTGAGTGATGTGGCTGACCCGCACGAGGCAGCAGCTCAATAAGAGAGAGAGAGAGAGAGAGCGAGAGAGAGAGAGCGAGAGAGAGAGAGAGAGAGAGAGAGAGAGAGCGAGAGAGAGAGAGAGAGAGTGAGAGAGAGAGAGAGAGAGAGAGAGAGAGAGAGCGAGAGAGAGAGAGAGAGAGCGAGAGAGAGAGAGAGAGAGCGAGAGAGAGAGGAGAGCGAGAGAGAGAGAGAGAGAGAGAGAGAGTGAGAGAGCGAGAGAGAGAGAGAGAGAGCGAGAGAGAGAGAGAGAGAGAGAGAGAGAGAGAGAGAGAGCGAGAGAGAGAGAGAGAGCGAGAGAGAGAGAGAGAGAGAGAGAGAGAGAGCGAGAGAGAGAGAGAGAGAGAGAGAGAGAGAGAGAGAGAGAGAGAGAGAGAGAGAGAGCGAGAGAGAGAGAGAGTGAGAGAGAGAGTGAGAGAGAGAGAGAGAAATGCACACAAACAAACACAGAGCTCATGAGCAAAGCCGCAGATTCAAACCCATTATGTTCGTTTTAACACCGTTTTTAATACTAAATGAGGTTTTGTTTTTTGTTTTTTTGCCAAAGTAAGCTAGAGAGGTGATGTGTGTTTTTTTTGTCAAATTTAATTGCGATGGAAGTGGTTTTCAAGAATGATGTTGACATTTCTTTTTGCACTCATATTACACACATTATTACACCATTAAAAACCTCGGTATTCATTTTGACCAGGCAATGCTGCTGGATAAACACGTCATGACTCTGAGTCGCAATTGCTTTTTCCACCTGCGAAACATCGCGAAATTGTGTTCCATCATCGCCCACTCTGAGATGGAAATGGCTATACATGCCTTTGTATCCTCCAGACTGGATTATTGCAACTCACTGTTCACCTGTCTAAACCAGGCATCCATAAACCGCCTCCAACTGGTTCAAAATGCAGCTGCCAGATTACTCACCAGGTCAAAGAAATCGTGTCACATTACCCCTATACTGGCTGCCCTACACTGGTTACCAATCCAGTACAGGATCCAGTACAAAGTACTTCTCTTTACCTTTAAGTCCATACACGGCCTCGCCCCCAGTTATATACATGACCTCATCATACAGCACACCCCCAGCCGGTCCTTACGGTCAGCTGACCAGGGGCTCCTGGCAGTGCCGCGCACACGATTAAAAACAAAAGGCGATCGGTCCTTTGCTGCAGTGGCCCCACGCCTGTGGAACACACTTCCGCAGGTGTTGAGAGCAGCTCAGTCCGAAAATAGCTTCAGAAATCAGCTAAAAACACATCTCTACAAACAGGCATTTCTGGGTTAGGTTTCTGTGTGTTATCGGTTTTCTGCTCTCTATGTTTAATTTACTGTTTGTTGGTTTCTTCTACTGCGTTTGTGACTGCTTAAAAGTCTTGTGTACTGGAGGTAATGCACCCGCAATTTGTAATGTAGCACTGGCTTCTGCACCTTGCTGCTATGCTTAACATGATGATATTGCTGATGTTGTACTGTTTTTACTGTTTTTATTGTAAAGCACTCTGTGTATTCGTACTGCGAAGGGCGCTATATAAATAAACTTTTACTTACTTACTTACTTACACACACACACACACAGAGAGACGAAATGAAGTGACAGGGAGCGACGTGGTGTCCGTCAACTCCGACCAAACGTGTTTCATACTTCCGACTGTTCCATCACAGTTAAGCGCCGTCATCGGGCGCCAATGTTCTATTTTAACACGGAAGAAAGGGCACAGCCCGCCCATTGTACAAGTTGTCCATCAAATCTGAAAGTTTACACCTCGGCTGCATAACAAAGCAGAAAAGATTACAGGGTGTGCATGTGTTCGGCTCCTGAGAGGCACTCCGAGTATCAGCCGAAATGCGCCGTGACGGCGGAGAGACAGAAATGACACAGAGCTTACATTTACCCACGCACTGATTTACTTCAATCAGAGTGAAACCAGCGAGACACGTTTTCTCTTTGCATTTCGGAGCGCCTGTGTGTGTGTGTGTGCGTGTGATTGCGCTTGCCAGTGCACGACCGAAACTGAAGGGGGTCAATTATCCCGCTCGGTTCCAAGCATGGGACATCGTTCTTATCCGCGCACAAAGCCCAGGCCGAGACGGGGCCTCTGGAACCGCTGCGACCAATTGTTCCCTCTCTGTCGGACAAACGTGAGGCGGGGCTTCGTATGTGGGAGGGGCTTGAGGCACACATTACCGGGGGCCTTTACATTTACATTCCAGCAGTGTAGATTTACAACAAATTACAAATGGTTATGATCCTAAATGTGGACAAATCCACTTTTTTTTCTTCTCCTTCTCAGTCTATCTCTATTTCTGCCTGCTCTCCATACCCGGCGCTCTGCGCTGCCATATCAGGCCCCGTGCAGCTATTACAAGGTCCCTCGAGATTGCAAATCCCTGTGAGGGCTCCCACGGCAGCTACCAGCCCGGCCCAGGGCTCCCTACCTGGGGCTCTGTGCTTTGGATGTTTCCGTGGGGACTCGGGGAGGACATGGGGGAGGCAGGCTGGAGGGATGAACACACATTTAATACTACAGGGAGGATTTAGGAGGTGAGAGAGAGAGAGAGAGAGTGAGGGAGAGAGCACGGGAGGTTATGAAAGTCAAAAAAAAAAAAACTGAGTCAGAGGGGAAAGACATGGATGAGGAGGCGGTTGCTCGCAAACCAGTCTATTCTGAGATCAAAGTGCGGCGCTGTTTCCCCCCGGGCATGGGTAGGTATGACTGGGCAGGTTTCCCAGATGCAAATTAAACAACAGATGAGAGCAAGTGAATCAGGTGTCTTTCTGTGAAAGAACAATGGCTCCCTCGGAACACCCAACGAGCCGTCCGGCCGGTTTCTGGTTTCAGTGACGGCGGCAGACGTTTCGTCGTCACATATTCAAACCAGACAAATGAGCTTTCTGGTGTCCATTTGCTTTTTGCGTCAAAGGAACTGAGAACCGGACTGACACCCCTGAGTTTTATAAATGGACTGTATGTATGTGTGTGTGTGTGTGTGGGGCGGGGGGTTCTGATTCTGCCATATATTTGCCATTTGAGAGAATGCGGACTACTCCTTGAGTCCATATGTGTGCGTGTGTGTGTGTGTGTGTGTGTGTGTGTGTGTGTGTGTGTGTGTGTGTGTGTGTGTGCATAAAGCTAGAGGGGATGGAGGGCACTCCTCTTCTCCCGCCACCAGAAAAGGTCAACCCCTCAATATTAGCTCTAGCTCGGGTCAACACGCTGATTACGCTAGAATAACCATTTTACACACTGCCCCGCCACCCCCTATATACCCACACACACACACACACACACACATGTTTTATCCGTTCACACACGTCCATTTGGAATTAAAGCCCTGTTGGCGCCCCATGCAGACATACATAAACACGTTCTCACACAATCGTCCACAATCACGATCCTTCGTCGCGGTCTTCGCACAAACCCAGAGCCCTCGGGGACCGCCGCTCCCCTCGCCACGGCACACTGTGGAAATATAAGTTGATATGGTGGAGGTGTGAAAATGCCCTCGGACACACATGCACACGCACGGGGCTGTGGGAGGCGCGGAGGCAATACACCATGAGGGCTCGAGGAATGCTGTGGCTTTACACGGGGGACTCGACCTGACCTCCAGCCGTGGCCCAATCTCAGCATTTCTTCACACGACGCCAGATTGGAGTTAGATTAAGCTGAGACCTGAACCCCCGTCACCCCTCTCAGTCCTTCCATTCCCCTCGATCCCCTGACAACAAACAACACTCCCACCCCCCACCTCAACCGCCCACCCCTCCCCCACTAAACCTCCACACAGAGGAGAGTGGAGCGAGGGGAAAAATTGTCATCAACGGCTGCCGGCCCGCGGCAAAATGTCGGGAGAGGTGACGTGAAACTGTTTTTGATGGATGATTCTGATTGGTCGCGAAGTGCGGTCGCCGTTTCGCGTGTAAACTGCTCGACGTGAAGTAAACCGCCTGGGTGAAAGTAAACCACGTCGCGGTTTCTTGGCAAACCTGTTGACGGAGCGAGCTTCTGCAGGCTTCAAAGACATCGGCAATGGCTGTGTGTGTGTGCGAGTGTTTCGACGCACACCCCCGGCCTCTCCTCATGTCAATAATTACAGAGATGAAATGGACTGATTTTCTTGCAAATTGGCGGTATTCTGAATGCTGCCACATTGGAAAGAAAGACTGGGATTAAATGAATCAATTAAAACTGTGTGGAATGGGGGGGGACGGACAAATGCAACTGAGGTAAATGTATAAATGAAAGAGAACGCAGTGAGCTGAAGTCATCATGAAGGAATTCATTTTGACTCCGCGGTGGAGCCGTATTAAAGGACACCTCGTGAAACGTGTGGCCAAAGCTGTCATCTGCAGCGCCTCCTTCCTGCATTGAATAATCCTAATCCTGTCTCATGCTGTCCAATGTCTTGTATTAGCCGAGTGTTGTGTTCAATTGCGTGGCTTGGCGTTTCCTCCTATCGTGGTACTGGAGAAAAGGAACGCAGTGGTTCGGATACAAATATAACGTATTTTATTTAATACTGTTATGGTCATGAGGTGTCCTGGTGGCACGTTGGTATTTGAGTTGTCATCTGTTTTTATGTCTTTCTTCCATTTTTCTTAAGTAGCTAGTATTCTAGAAGTGCTCGATAAAGTGCATTCTTTCTAATGGTCACCAGACGGCGACTCGTTGGGCCCAACACAAAGATGGCGACGGCCAGAAACCAAGATGGTGGCGGCCAGAAACCAAGATGGCGATGGACAAAAACCAAGATGGCGGCGGTCAAAAACCAAGATGGCGGCGGCCAAAAACCAAGATGGCGATGGACAAAAACCAAGATGGCGGCGGCCAAAAACCAAGATGGCGGCGGCCAAAAACCAAGATGGCGACAGACAAAAACCAAGATGGCGATGGACAAAAACCAAGATGGCGACAGACAAAAAACCAAGATGGCGACGGACAAAAACCAAGATGGCGACAGACAAAAACCAAGATGGCGACGGTCGACATCCATGATGGTGACGGCCAAAAAGCTAAACTCGACGCTTTAAAACCGTAGTCCTCAAAACAGCGGGTGATGTCACGGCGAATGCATCCACTTTTTAAAATTCCGTCTACAGGGACGATTAATACAGAACATATTTTCAAGCGACACATTCGGGACGGACTCGACTATCTATATATATATATCTTTCTTCTCCGCACACACAAATAAAACACAAATTGATTTTAACACAAAAAAATCTCCCGTGATGATTCGATGAGTTGAGCTCGCTGGTAAACCCGTGTTTAATTGTAAGTCTGGCTGCTCCTTCTGCCACATCGGCCGCTTAGTGGATAAATCACATGGACCACTGAGGGATGCCGCACGCTCGCCTATCCCCGAGCTGGAAAATGACGTCCAGGTAGAATGGGGAGTTGTGGCGGATCTGCTCCCCGGTCTCATATGGGCTCCCACTGTGATCTGGGCCATGCGGGTGAGGGACGAGACCCGGAGAGCAAAGGAGAGACACTTTGTCATCTCTGACGATGAGAGGGAGGAAGTGTCAGGCGTAATCAGCAGGGTGACAGGGGTGGAGGCAAAGCGGGGTGACCACTTGAGGATGAAAGGAGGCTGGCATCCCTCTTGTTAACACACATTATTAATCCCGGACTGTTGGCGGCAGATTTTAGAGTAAAACAAGAGGGAGAGCAATAATTTCGCTGTCACATTTGGGATTTATTGTTGTTTGTTTACAAATTGCCCACCGAGTGTAAACACAATGTGTGGTCGTGCACAGTTGGTCCACTCGATACTGGCAGGGTTCTTAGACATTTTGACCAATGGATTTCCAGGACTTTTCCAGGACTTTAAACCAAATTTCCATGACCAAACTGAAATCTCGGTATAAACATGAACATTTTTGAAAATTGTGCGTATTGAGAGCGTACGCCGGCTTATATTTTGAGCGTCTTTCTTTCAAAAACGTATGAATTATTTCAAACTTGGCGTAAATGAACATGTGAATATAACAAATTTCCATGACTTTTCCAAAACGTTTATGATTTAAGTTTTTTCCATGACTTTTCCAGGCCTGGAAATGACCATTTTAAAATTCCATGACTTTTCCAGGTTTTCCATGACCGTACGAACCCTGTACTGGGATCGGTCTTCTTGTGGCCGTGACCACATTAAGCAAATACACGGTCAGTTGCATAAAGAACACACAGGGTTCTTACACATGTCTACCAATAGATTTCCAGGACTTTTCCAGGACTTTTCCATGACTTTAAACCAAATTTCCATGACCAAACTGAACTCTTGGTGTACACATGAACATTTTTGACAATGTAGTATTCAAACAATGAGAATTACAAAGCATACAATACACCTTAAATGAAACAAATTACATTATCCCGACCGCTTCCTGAGCTACTGTTGCTATGGCCAGCGAACTTTCCAGTTAAGGTGCGTTCACTTGCAACGAGAAAAAAAAAAAATTTGCGCCGATAGTATGAGAGCGCACGCCGGCTTAGATTTTGAGCGTCTTCCTTTCAAAAACATATGAATTATTTTAAACTCGGCGTAAATGAACATGTGAATACAACAAATTTCCATGACTTTTCCAAAACTTTTAGGATTTAAGTTTTTTCCATGACTTTTCCAGGCCTGGAAATGACCATTTTAAAATGCCATGACTTTTCCAGGTTTTCCATGACCGTACGAACCCTGTACTGGGATCGGTCTTCTTGTGGCCGTGACCACATTAAACAAATACACGGTCAGTTGCATAAAGAACACATTATTCAAAACAGCGGACGAAGGTCTGCGCGTGATGATCTGTCATCCGAGGGTTTGACTAGCCATCTGCTTTTCCTTTCAAATGATGTGTGCAGGCCGCCATTAAGGTGTGGAGGATGGAGGTAGAACATCCCTGTAGCAGCGCGTTCGTTTCCTTCGAGGCGCGTGGCTCTCCAGCCCTCTGCTCTGTCTCTGGGTGCTCTCAGAGATGTTAAAAGGGCAGGCCCTCTTTCCTCATTTGATCATGCTCAATGGAACCTATGATATTGACCTGAATAATTATCTCCCCATTGTCCCGATGGAGAATGTGGATAATTAATATGTGCCGATAAACAAGCCCGTACGCGGCGAACAGGAGGGGAGAAAAATCATTTCAAACTGAGCTAATTGATTAATTATCTCAGCTGATTCCCTGGCTGTAGCGGAGACAGCGTGAGCCAGAAAGCCCCAGAGAAGCCCCCCCCCCCCCCCCCCCCCCCGAAAATACAACAACGCAGCACCACCAGGACCGAGCAGCTACTGGAGACCCGGACCGGAAGGGCGTTGTGTGCCTTTTCCGTCTTGGATTCACATTCAAGCTTCACAGGTTTCCATTTCAGTTTCATATACATCATATTCAAATATATTCTCCGTCTCTCTTAAATCCCACAAGTCCCCCTAGCCTCTCAGTCTCCCAAGTGTGCAACCACACTCACAATACCAGAAACCGGATCATATGACCAAAGGGGGAGGAAGAGCATGAGCACAGTATAAAGAGTGAATACAGTTTTAAACGCATAACCCAGTGTCATGCTGCAATTACACTGTAACTACTTTCATCTCGCGTGAACCAAAGAGACACACACACACCTATTGTTGATAAGGTGTGTACCCCTCGTGCGTGTTTAAGAATGTGCCTGCATTAGCATAACCGGATCGGTTGGCCCGCTCATTAAAAAGAAGAGCTCACGATCCAAATGACTGAATTTTGCAAAGCTATCCCGGACTCGGTCGGATTTTTCGCCGGCGCAAAGCACATTTCTTAATTTCCATTGATTGGGGGAAAGATTGACGAGAAAGAGCTGAAGCACAGAACTATCCCCTCCCCCCCCTTTCTGTCACAGACGTAAGGCCTTAAAGACAGTGCAGCATGTGATATGTGAAGAGAGAAGTGGGTGGGGGGAGAGAGAGAGAGAGAGAGAGAGAGAGAGAGCGAGAGAGACCGTGCCCAAAGAGGGCAGAGGTTTCCTGGGCTACCTTTTCACCGCCGACCGCAGTCCCCTGGCGGGAATGAAAGAGGAGAGAGACAGATGAAAGCAGCAAAGAGGGGATGGCTCCCCTGACCCCCCCCCCCCCTCCTGTCTTCTCCGTCACCCACCCGCAGGAAAATTTAATAAAGTCCACATACCAAGAGCCACACACACACACACACCGGCGGAGATGAGAACACATGAAAGGAGAGATGGAGAGATGGAGGGAGGAGGAGGAGACGGACGGGTGGCAGTGATGACTGACCCCTCTCCCACGGTGTCATCTCCGACCTTCAGAATAGCCGGAGAGCGTTGAACCCAAGGAGGCAGGATGAAACGCGGCAACGCCGCGCACAAACACAAACACAAACAACGCTGACGCCCCAAAAAAAAAGAAGAGGCACGAAACACACAAACACATAGCGCTGACACCAGCACAGTCCCTCACACACACACACACACACACACACAGGTATGCGCATATTTATTTAAGTTCAGCATCAATACCGGCGGTGAATTTGGCCGGTGGATTATACGCCAAATTAAAAAATAGGATTTTTAAAAATATGCCTGTGATTCTATGGAGAATGAGCTCTATTCATAAAAGGTACCAGACAGCAGGTTCCATGGGATCAGCAACAAACTGAGATCTACACACACACACACACACACACACACAAACACAGCATATGGTCTGTGTGGCTGTGACCTTGAGGGAGGATTTGGCGTATGTGTGTGTGTGTGTGTGGGGGGGGGGGGGGGGGACAAAGTGGGCCATGTTGGCATCATGGGGCACTGAGACAGCGACACACACAGTGTTAGCGTTGGTAACATTAATGTGTCCTCTTTCAAGGATGATTACTCCCAGCAGGAGAGGGGGCATCTCTTTGATGACAGTCTTTCACACCCAAACACTCGCACCAATGGGGCGGGGGGCGGGGGGGGGGGGCGAGGACACAAGACACAAGGAAATGTGGGAGAAGGAGGAAGACGAGGAAGGGGGGGAAACGGAGGGAAAGTATAAGTCTGGGTAAACAGGACACGGATGCATTCAATGTCGTCAACGCGGAGGGAAGACAACCGGATCGAGCCGCGACACTAAAAACAAAAAAGGGAAAAGTTAAAAGGACGAAAGGTGGGAAAAGTGTAGAGCAAAGGGAACGAGTGAACGAGGTGAACACGGCGGTTGCCTCTGTGGGTTTGTGTGTTTGTCAAGTGCCGGCTAACAGATGGTGTCTCCTCCACGGAGGACATCCTCACCCCCTCAGGGCACAGCGGGAGCTCAGGACCCCAAGTGGCGCTCACAGTCATCCTCCGCCAATGGACATGCCCGCTAAAGAGAACAACACGCACACACACACACACACACACACACACACATGCACTCATGCATTCAAACATGACACTCCGATTCCATTCTCTCCTTCCCAATTCAGATATTTGTGTGATGCCTAGTATCGGTACCGATGCGTTAGAAACCCACAACATATATATAGTTAATTAGTTATTCAAGATTTTCCAGGGTAAAATATTGAGGAATGCGCTACCAGCTGTCCACTCGGTACTGCAGGACGTGCAGATCGGGTAGCGTGTGACCTGTTGTTGTTGTTGTTGTTATCGTTGTTGTTCCTTCATAGCCTCAACAAGCTGATAAACTACAGAGTAACGCGATACTGGATCGGTGCATTTAGACTAGCGTACCGGTCGATACCCAATCTGACATTTGAGGCTGTATTGGAGGCAATGGTATAGGAACAATTCATATATATATATATATGTATATAAATATACATATATATGCACATATATATATATATACTGTATAAATATACATATATATATATAAATATACATAAATATATATACACATATATATATAAATATATATAAATATATGTGTATATATATGTGTGTATATATAAATATATATATGTATATATATATATATGTATATATATATGTGTATATATATACATATATATATATATATATATATATATATATATGAGCTGTACCTAAACACTCACTAATCAGTTCACCCGAAATACAAACAGAAGCGATGTATTTAGCGATGCACATATTTTGGGTTTTTGGATTTCATGTCCCAGTTACTCTGGAAAGTCCACGGAAGACAATTTCAGTTTCATACCACAGAAACCGTGCCTATATGAAAACTCTTGCCGGGTTTAAGGATTATCCCGTACAGAAGGGGCATTGCTGAGTGGGTGGGAGGCAGTGGGAGAGGCTGGAAGCAGAAGTCTCAGAGACGGATAAATCAAACCCATTCAAATTAAAACTTTTTTTCATGAGAAGGTAAATATGTTAGTTTTGTCATTGGGCTGAACTGACCCTTTGAGTTTGAGGTTAATTAACTTCCCCAGCGAGGTAATTCCAGGGGGCGGATTTTTTTTTTGTGAACCAAATCACTGAAAACATTTTGGTCATCAAATGACTGTCGGGTTCCATCCGTCACAGAGTTAGCTCCTTGGGCCGACACTTTTATGCGGGACAAAATGTGATGAATGAGCGGGGGGGGGGGGGGGGTGGGGGGTGGCAGACCCCGTCTCTCTCGCCGCTCGGCCATCCCGTCTGCCCTTGTGAAGGAATATAGGGATGTTGAATACAGTATAGAGTGAATTAAACCGAAACCACTGATGCATGCTCAGACACATATGCACTCATCCCCCCCTGACGAACACACACACACACACACACACATTATGTCTACGTGGCTTTGCGTGGTGTCTGTCTGGCGTAGCCCCCCCCCCCCCTCCCGGTGCTGATGCTGCGACAGCTGTCTGAATCAGCAACATCTAACATTGACTGACCGACTGGGGAAACTACAGCCAAGCGGGAGCCGAGGGTGAAGGCGTGTGTGTGTGCGTGTGTGTGTGTGTGTGCGTGTGTGTGTACGTTTGTGTGTGTGATATGTAAATGTACGCGTCTTCCGACTCTGTTTGTGTGCTCGGAACGCGGGCGTGCCCAGGTGTGACCCGTGATGTGTGCGCCGCATGAATGAGAAAATGAACGGAAGAAGGAGGCGGGGGAAGGAAAATGAGAGGGAGGAACCATGTGGGATGAATTAGGCTTCTCTATTTTGAAAAATGGAGGTCTTGAAGGCCCGACGAAAAAAAACCTTGGCGTGAACAAAAGGGGAACTGTTAGCCCCCCCCCCCCCCCCCCGGACCGCCCGGTTCTGTGACAAGCAGTGAATCAGAAGCCATTTACTGGGTAATACACAGAAATAATCGGCCTAAATTACCCAGCAACGCCACCGTGTCCATTTTGAAGGGAATTCTTTCTCCTAAAGGCGAATATAACCTATTGTACCGGTTGTCTAGCCAGAGGACTCAGGAAAAAAATCTGTGCCTTGAGTCTAAAGGGTGTTACCCGAACACTTTGATGGTGAGCGTCACTGTGCCCGATAGGTGTGTCTATTTAATTGTGTGTACTTTACACAGATATCGGTGGCGTTGCTGTGACACGTATATGTGTCACCTGACGATGACACCGGGACATGATTCACGGCACGAATATGTGACTCAACGAAGGGGAATGAGGTCCCCGTCGCTTCAGAGGGTCCATTCTCACCGATATAGGTCATTCTGTCGCTCTGTGGGCTTTTTTAGTCCCTTCTTCTTCTTCTCTCTCTCTCTCTGCCGCCTTCCAGCAGCACCTTTTTTAAATTCGGTCCATATAACGGGGCACTTTACGCGATTAAACCTCCCCCCCCCCCCCCCCCCCGCGGTGTCTGATCCGGAGACGCGGGTCATTTGTCATCGGCGAGGGGAGCTCGAAGGAAACGGCGAGCCCAGCGTGGGAGCGCCGGGCCCGACGGCGCTCCGCAGAACCGGCGGATGCGGTCAAAGGTAGTCAAGTGGCAGTCAAGAGAAGGAAAGCGAGACGGAGACGTGGTGTCGGTGTGTTTCCCCCGCTGTGTGTCGGCCCTTCTCCTTGACCGCCTCACTGCGTTCTTTTTGGGGAGGGGGGGGGGGGGGGGTTCATGTACTCGCCAGCTTTTTGTTTTGGATTTTTTCTCTCAGGACGCAACCCGTCTGGGAGGGGGGGGGACAGAACAGAGAGAAGGTCAAAGCGGTGGAGGACAGCGCATAGAGTGAGCTCTGCATATATAGTGTAACCTACACACACACACACACACACAGAACCGTGTGTGCACTTACACCCAGGCACAACATCCACAGAGCGAGGGGGTCACGGCAGGGGGACCCCATGAGAACCAATATCACTCTCGTAACCGCCAAACACGCAGTCAGACTCTCATTACAAGCTGTCAGGAGGAGGAGGAGGAGGAGGAGGAGGAGGAGGAGACCGTAAATGCATTTCCAGTCTCTTAGATTTCTCACACGTCTGCATTACATCTGTGCATCGATGAGAGGGGAGGTGGGAGTGGGGGGTCGAGAGGGGACTCGAGGAGGAGGAGGAGGAGGAGAGACACGGGGACAAACGGGATGAGAAAACGGTAAAAAGAGGAGGATGAGGAACAAGAGGACGCCGGGCTTAAGAATCGGCGCCCCCCGCTGTGACACCGTTATCGCGTGCGCTCGTGTTGTGTCCCGGGGAACATGCAGATACGGTATTGATCGGGGCTGCGAGGGGAAGGCAACGGCAGAGGGGTATTAAATAAAAGAAAGAGGCTGGGGGGGTGGATTATAAAATCAATCGCTTCTGCTTTAATGGCAGACTAAGAAAGAGAGAGAGAGAGAGAGAGAGAAGAAGAAAAAGGAGAAGGGAAGAAATTAAAGAGAGGAGTGTTGGTCAGCAAGTCGCCGGTTCTTTGGAGCCGTGTGTGTGTGTGTGTGTGTGTGTGTGTGTGTGTGTGTGTGTGTGTGTGTGTGTGTGTGTGTGTGTGTGTGTGTGTGTGTGTGTGTGTGTGTGTGTGTGTGTGTGTGTGTGTGTGGCTGTTGACGGAGCTCCTCCTCCTCTGGACGCTCTGCTCAGCACATTCGGTTCTCTCCGTCTGCAGAACCTTCAACTTTCCTTCTGTTGTCAATAACTGTGATGCTACCAAGGGTGAGTGGAAAGGCACCGAGCCACAAACACACACACACACACACACACACACACACACACACACATAGACATAGATACAGACAGGTGCACAACATTCACATCGATCCCAGGCTCAATTAGGTCATTACAACGCTGTTCCCTGTGTCACCGAATGTCGGGAGCGGTTTGCGTGGGTGTGTGTGTGTGTGTGTGTGTGTGTTTGTGTGTTTGTGTAGTAGGAGTCTGTGCTCTATGCTCTGTGTGTGTGTGTACAGTAGTATATTGTGTACAGTAGGAGTCTTTCATGTGTGTGTGTGTGTGTGTACAGTAGTAGTCTGTGCTGTGTGTGTGTATGTTTGTGTGTGTGTGTGTGTAGTAGGAGTCTGTGCCCTATGCTCTCAAGTTTCAAGTTTCAAGTTTCAAGTTTCAAGTTTTTATTGTCACATCCCCTTTTATACAAGTATAATCGGTTCGTGAAATTCTTATGTGCAAAACACCCGACAGCAGTAGCTGTCTTTGCGTGTGTGTGTGTATGTATGTTTGTGTGTGTGTGTGTGTGTGTGTGTAGTAGGAGTCTGTGCCCTATGCTCTGCGTGTGTGTGTACAGTAGTATACTGTGTACAGTAGGAGTCTTTGATGTGTGTGTGTGTGTGTATGTTTGTGTGTGTGTGTGTGTACAGTAGGAGCCTGTGCTCTATGCTCTGTGTGTGTGTGTGTGTGTGTGTGTGTGTGTGTGTGTGTGTGTGTGTGTAGTAGGAGTCTGTGCTCTATGCTCTGTGTGTGTGTGTACAGTAGTATACTGTGTACAGTAGGAGTCTTTGATGTGTGTGTGTGGGTGTGTATGTGTGTATGTTTGTGTGTGTGTGTGTACAGTAGTCTGTGCTGTGTGTGTATGTTTGTGTGTGTGTGTGTGTAGTAGGAGCCTGTGCTCTATGCTCTGTGTGTGTGTACAGTAGTAGTCTGTGCTGTGTGTGTGTGTGTATGTTTGTGTGTGTGTGTGTGTGTGTGTAGTAGGAGCCTGTGCTCTATGCTCTGTGTGTGTGTACAGTAGTAGTCTGTGCTGTGTGTGTATGTTTGTGTGTGTGTGTGTACAGTAGTAGTCTGTGCTGTGTGTGTATGTTTGTGTGTGTGTGTGTAGTAGGAGTCTGTGCTCTATGCTCTGTGTGTGTGTGTGTGTGTGTGTGTGTGTGTGTGTGTGTGTGTGTGTGTGTGTGTGTGTGTGTGTGTGTGTGTGTGTATCGAGTACAAAACATTGCGTGCCAAGAATCACCAGAGAGATCTTTATGTGGGCCCACCATGTGACCCGCCCCAGCACTACATCGACAGCATAAGCCAGACATCGACCACTTATCTACCAACCGCCGCCACTCTCCTCCTCTTCCTCCTCCTCCTCCTCCTCCTCCTTCACCCAAACCCCCATCAATGACACAGGACCAGGCGAGCGTGCGAGCGGGGCCGGCGATAGGCACGAAATGCAGAACCGGAGCCCCTCAGACACACAAACGCACAAACGAGTGGCGCAGGCAGCCGAGCCTGCAGCGTGGTTAACGTCTGGCACGCCGCGCAGGACCGGAGGCAGCTGTTCTGAGGAGACGCCATGGCTGAATGGAAAGAAAATCTTCCCCCGGTGTCGAAGCAACTATTCCACTTGTGTGTAAAATGTTCAAAATAGCCCCGCATGTGCCGATCAAGCTGGAATATGTCTGGATACGGCACAAACCGTGTCGTGGAATGAGCATATTAGCAGCTTTTACTCGTTATTTTGAAAAAAGGTCACATATTGTGTTACGGCGTGGTCTAAATGATCCTTTGAAGCAAGTTTTCAGCCAGATTATAAAAATTCAATTTTCCCGAATCAGTTGGTCACGCATTTCTCTCTCTCCAGATGGCTAATATAATAACAGGAGGATTACATATTTATGTCTGCGGGTGGGTTTGGATAACCTTTAAATATGTGGTACGTGGGTGATCTCGTGCTACTCTCAAACACGTCCTCCTGACCTTCTAATTAGAGCTCACTACCCAACAGCGGCAACACTCTCAATCTCCCCCGGGCTGCAGGTTTGGACACCGGTATAAAACAGGCCGCTATAAAATCATTGCTGGGCAGTAAAAACACTGGGGGGGGGGGGATCACAATTAAAAGACAGAGAAGCCCGAAAGAAACAAGGCCAGGAGGAGAGGAATTATATTTCCAGATATGTAGAGAGAAAACGGACACAACTGTACCGGGGAAACAATACGTAGACGACGCACCCGTCTTAAAGCCCCATAATGGAGTTTTTCCCTTGGAGCGCCCCCTTCAGTATTTAACGTTTACTTCAGTGTCGTAAATACCCAGTTACGATAGATGCAGCCTCGCATACACTTGTGTTGATGACCAGACGAAGTCAGAAACCAAGAAATGATGTCAACCGATAAGGTAAGAATATTCAAAGATTTTACATAAATATGACTGCATAGTTTTATTCATTGTGATCTCGGAGATGAATGCTAACATAACCAAAAGAATGACAACATTTAGTTGAGATGAAATACCGATCGCGTTTTCAGCCTATATACGTTGTTTTCTAAATGTTTAAATGTGGAGTACGTTCCTGCCGACGGCTATGAGGCTCTACAACAGATCACCTCTTGCCAGATCATAGTGCAATAACGACAATAATAACTTCATATCCACACTATGTTGATCTGCACTTCACACATTTCATTTATTTACACGACACACATACACACACATTTCATTTGCACTACACATACACACACTTTGCATTTTGCACACTGTCTATATTTGGTGTTTTTATATTTAGTTTAATTTGTCATTAGTATTGTGTATTGTGTATGCATATATGTTGTGTATATACATATATATTTTATTTTATATTTTGCTTTGTATGCTTCTATATCTTTCATCCCTGTTTTTTATATTTTATATATTTTTTTTTTTTATTCTTGTGTGTTTGGTTTATTGGTGCTGCTACTGCTACGACAAATTTCCCCTTGGGGATTAATAAAGTATATATCTCTCTATCTATCTATCTACGTGTGATCGAATACAATATTGTTGACAACACCAAAAAGCTACATATTCATAATTTACATTGGAACGTGTAATTCATGACAAGAGACTTCGCCCTTATACTGTAGCTGCGAGCGTGGAGTGGCACTATATGACATTGCGTAATCACTGCCAGAAAGCAGGTCGAAGTACATCCGCCCCGGATCGGGCGGCCCCAGAATCCTACATAGCGGAGTTATTTCCCCACAGATGGCAATGGCGGAGGCGCAAATCGCCATATTAAAAGTCATTGTAGCGGCACCATTTTTTTCAAGCTGTTATTTTAAGGTACAATTGTTGCATCATGTTACTTTAAGAGATAAGAGAATAAATAAAATGCATTAAAGTACATCTGAGATACAAAACACCTGTTCCAATCGCGGAAGTGTTTACCCGTAAATCTGTTTGACAAGCAGATAATACCACATCAATCACAAATCAATTGCCTTTTCTCAGAATCCCCACACGTCACGCCGAGCTCCGAGAGCAAATAAACATACGGCTAATCCGAGGCTTCGCTGTGACATTTAATTAATTGGCTGTTGAGATGAAAAAAAAAAGCTCCGCGTAAATAACACATGTTCAGACAAATGGATCAAAAAAGACAGTAGATCATCCTCCTATCAGCCGCGCGGGCATTTAAACCAAATGCCAGCCGGCAGAGAAGCTGCGGCATTTCCCCGAGACTTTTTTCTCCTTGATAATACACAAATTAGGTCTAAATATTGTTCGTCCCTCGGTTGCAAAGAAGGGGGGAGGGGGGAGAGGGGGGGGGGAGATATATGTATATACATAAAGCCATGTAGAATAATTGCACAGCTCCTATGTAAATATGCTATAAGGCGATCCATTAGCGGCGCAATTAATGGTGGAGTGGGATGATGACACATCTAACTGCTGCACAATCTAATTTTGCGACGGCGTAATAAGCCATTGTACCGCATTAATGACGTTAGATTAATGGCGGTACGGTAAGGGGTGGGGAGGGGGAGCTTCAGACCGAGCGCGTCGCCGAGGATTGATCCGTCGGAACGCGGCGGCGGCCTCCGTTTGGTTTCGGGGGCGTCGGAAAAATCGTCGACCGGAAGTGGAAAGGGGAAAGCGCGGCGCTCTGGATCCCGGGTCCGCTGTGGGAGGACGACTCCCTCGATTACCGTCACAGTGAGACGGAAAGGGGTCCGATCCATACCTGCCAGCGCCAATCGGGTCGAGGCCCGAGTGGAGCCGTAGATAAATACTGTAAGCTCAGCGCCGCGACATGGCCGCATGCACAAGAGCTGGACGACCGGGAATGTATTTCATAAGGTGTGTGTGTGGGGAGCAGCAAACGTTGTTTACTTAATTTTGTGTTGATTATTGAAGTTTTCCCCTTTCATTAAAATTCCTCTCTCAGTGGGGATGTCTAAAAAAACAAAAACAAATTAGTCGCATATATATATATTTTAAAAGAAGAAAGAATGATTGCAATCAAAAGCATTTCAGCCCTCCCAGTTTCTCTTTTAATAAGATAAAAGGCGAAGTCTCTTAAGGATTTAAGCACTACAAAAGATTTTTTTTTTTTTTAAACGTTCATTCCAGAGGACGACTACAAAAACAGCTCAATGCAGCACGGAGGAAGAAAACAATAAAACAAATCAATGGTAAGCTTGTAAAAGCTGCAATTTTAGTTTGAAAAGGAGAGTCTCAATTGGAAAGAACTTCGGTAAGTTTGCGATTAACAGGCCCTCTTTCACTTATCGATCCATATTTATTACTTTTAAATGCGGGTAATTGGGGAGAGTTTGGTGCAATCTCTGTCTGCATCTTTATAGAACGGCTCCAGTAGGTGTGCGGGGCCTTAAGTGCGCTCGTAAATTGGTTTTATGAGTTTCTGAGACATATCGCTACTAATGTTTCCACTCGACGGTTTTATGGCCAGATTGCAGCGGCTCTGGTGAAAGATACTTTCTAATATATTGCCAAAGAGATGTTGACGACAACAAATATATATATATATATAGATATAGATGGATGAGGAGATGTTGTCTCAATGATATAGTGCTTGTTTAAAAATAAAATAATATTAATAATCCTAGATTGAAGCAAATACACCTCTTTCAATTTCAGTGAAAATCTAATCAACCACTATTCATTAAAGTATTTGTGACCACTCGTGGTCATTATATTAGCATACATGTAAAAACTGGATGTAATTGGGCAAATAATTTACTTTTATTGTGATTAGAGGAGGAAATCGCAGAAGGAAACTGCAGAATCGGGAACAGCGCGCGTGTGCGTGTGTGTATGGAGGACTCAAAATGACTTAAGTATAAATAAATAAATGCATGAATAAATATAGGAATAAATAAATGTTTAAATAAATGTATAAATAAATAAATAAATGCTTACATAAATGTATAAATAAATAAATAAATAAATACAGGAATGAATCAATATAAGTTATAAATCAACAGGACATCATTAAATAAATATATTTCTGCATTTCTGTATTTCTTCATTTATTTATTTCTCTATTTATTTATGTGTGACATTTACGTGTCCGTATATTCAAATGAGCTGGGGCTTCTTATAAATGAAGAAATACAGAAATGTAGAAATACATTTATTTAATGATGTCCTGTTGAGTTATAACTTATATTTATTAATTTCTGTATTTATTTAAGCATTTATTTATTTATTCTTGTATTTATTCATGCATTTATTTATTTAATTATTTATACTTTAGTCATTTTAAGTCCTCCATATGTGTGTGTGTGTGTGTGTGTGTGTGTGCGCTGAGGGAGCATGAGCACACGACTCTGTGTCCCACTCCCTGTACGACTCTCCAGATGTTCTCTCCCGCAGACGACCGACATTCAGCCGCCTTCCTGCTTCTCCGTCGTGCCCGCTCCACCTACTCGCTCCATCCGATCCCTCCATCAAAGCGAGGCCACTTTGCCAAACATGATCCCCGCCTGTTGTGTGTTGGTTTGGTTTCGAGAAGCGGATTAAACAGTTTCCCACCGACTCTCTGATGTGGACCTTATCTCGGGTTTCTCCCGACACCGCCAGTGCCGTGGTGTTATTAGAAGCCAAAGGGGCTTTGTTACGGAGCACAAAAGGCACAGTTTAGCAGCGGTTAGTGCGGCTTTGTTCCGGGTCACGGAGGTGTTAAACGGACTACACCTGGGGCCGTGTTAACACCTTCACCTGAGACATGCAAACTCATGCGGAGGTCCGTCACGTTCCAAGAGAGGGAAGCGCACAAACGCCGGAAGGGAGGCGCGAGGAGGCCGAAGTACCGGACCGCGAAAAAATGTGAACATCTCGAAAATAATGTAGGAATTGGCAACGTGAGAACTTTGGTGAAGACGACTTGAAATGAAATGCGCAACGGTGAAACTTGTTTTCTTTTTCAACGGGTGTCGTATTGTAAACTTCAAGTCTATTGGAAAGGTTGTTTACTCAATGTCCCAATAGATGGCCCTTTCTTTACTATTGGAACGTAGCCAATCCCCCCCCCCCCCCCCCGCCCTCCCCGGAGGCCGCCGCTTATCGATCATTGTATCGCGTGGTTGTAATGTGATGTCCGTGCCTCTCTTACCTGCCTCAGCAAGCAGGCACTGAAAAAAACACTCTGGATGAGGTCCAAAGGGAAAACCAAACCCGTGAGTACAACATCTACAGATACCGGTTGGGATTACCCCTCCCCCGGTCATGCAAAAAGAACTTTTTTTACCATTCGTAAAAAATAAAAAATAAATCAAATTGACAGCAATTTCAAAAGCATATTTGCCCACAGTGAAGTAAACTCCGGGGGGGAGAAACAGACCACATTCTGGGCCGACTCAGCGTCAGGCCTTGTTACTCTGGATCCCCATCTCCTCTCCCTCCCACCTCCTCTCATCCCCCTCTCATCCCTCTCTCCCCTCGCCTAGTCTGGCTGGCCTACACACGCGATCCTCACGCTAGCTGGACCTAAGCCCCGTAAAGGCCAACACAAGCTCGGTGTAAAAACTCCTATAGGGGCCCACCTCCATCCCTCTAAACCCCCCGATGCTCCCCGACTACACTTTCGCTTTGCATTACTTCTGCTATTCTAACTTTTCCACTCCTGAGCACTATCAATTATGCACTAGAATAACAGTGGGGCCCGGCTCGGCAGCAGGACATAAAGGCCGATTATGAGTGTGAATAATTCAGCCATCTTCGTGCCATGTTCCTCCAACCAGTGATACCGGCAGGAAAGGCTTTGCAGCTAATGCACGACGGCAGACGCAATCTGACCTGGTCTTAATGCGAGGACAGCTCTCTACCTTCCCAGAGAGAGAGAGAGAGAGGGTGGCGGGCTGGAGGGGAGCATGAGTAAAGTGTGGCTGCACTGCATTATTAAAGCAGCCGCGAAACCAAAGTGTCACTCACGCTGACGAGGCCGGCGCTGTCACGGACCTGCCGACCGACACCTGTCAATCCGCTAACTAGAGAAGTGGCGATTCATGGCGGGGCGTATGTTATTCAACTTATGGAAAGAAGAAGAAGAAGGGAGAAAAATGCAGACGAGCTCCCACGGAGGACATGTTGAACCACCCATGGATGCTTTTGGGTTCAGGTCATACGAGCCAGACGAGCAGACGACCTTCCATCACGCTCAAGTCTGCCGTGACTTCATTTTCCACGGATTGCGTGCAGAGGTTTTGCAAGTGCTACTCTTCTTCGAGATCACAAACAGTAATGAATATTTCATAACTCCACCCACGGCCAGGCACGCACTCTAATCCAATGCAAGAAATACGATGCACGTCTTGTCCCACAGGCTAATAATCCACTTCAACTCTGTAGCTTCGGAAAAATAATACCACCCGAACATCTGCAGATTGTCCGGCTTTTCCATAGCCGTCGGTAAAATTAGGATTAAAGGCAAACTAGCATTTTGTAAAGCTAAACTAAAATTGTGGAAACTCTCAAATCCATTCATATTGATTTTGGCAAAAGACTATATTTACACATAATATATATATATATATATATATATATATATATATACACACATATACATATATAAATATATATACATATAAATATATATACACATATATAAATATACATATACAGATTTACAACAGTAGCCAGGACTCCCTATGAAAATGTTTTTTTAATCTCAATGGGACCTGGAAGAAAGGTTAATTAATTAAATCTAATTTAAAAGATTTTTAACCGATGAAATGCGCATTTTTTAATACATTTGGTAAGAAATGTCTGAACATGAATATTACCTCCAGTATTAATGTATGTCATCACTGTACAGTCATATCATATAATTTAGAGCTAAAAAGAAAATATCACATTTTAGTGTGTACTACCCTTTAATGAATATACATTTTAAGAAGAAAAAACTGAAATTAGGGTGTGGATATTAAATGTTAAAATAAATGTTAAACTTTAAAATGTAGTCAAATACAAAAGTGTATTGTATTGCATTTTACTGTAAAATTGTATTTTGCCGACCATGAACGTCAATTATTTTAAGTAAAAGCAAACTGAATGGTAACACAATTTTGGGAATTTCCCGATAGCCCGTTGTAATGATTTGATAACAGCAGCTGCCTCATGTTGGATCAATGTGTTACTTGTTTGTGGGTAACAATAAGATGCAGCTGGGGCCCGCTCTTATTGTTCCCACGCACCAGAGCAGAAGTTTTAAGAGTTTCAAGATTAAACAATCTAACTTTCTGAAATTATCTTTCAATAGTAAAAATGCGTGAAGAAACCACACATTTTTATAGAGAATTTTGCAATTGTTTTTAGAAAAATGTCAACGGACGTATAAATTTAAAACAGCCAGAACACGATGTCATTACTGGAGAAAGACTAAAAAGCCCTTGACTCCCTCTTTTTCTTCTTATTCGTGCTTCCGTTTGTCGTGCTCGCTCTAATCCCGGCTGGAATGTGTCCGGTGGCGGGGTCCTGTGGCCCCGAGCGGCAGCAGGTGAAACTCAACTCCCCGAGGACGTGTCCCGCCTCACGGCTACCAGCAGCTCGACTGATATGGTTGAACCGGACCCTCTGTTCAAGACATCTATGATGTTGATGTTTTCTCTGAAGCAGGAATAATAATAAATCTAAATCAATCACATTAACTTTTCCAGTGTATTTTTTTCATTTTTTTTCAAAAAAACTGGTCTTAAACCCTTTAGAATTATGGGCAGATTATTAGAGATTAGCTAAATAGATTTAGTCAATGGTACCTAATTAATCCATTTTTATTTTTTACATTTAAAACTGCTAAAAAATCAACCTCCTTTTAGTTTACTGTTTTTATTTGGTCACCATATTTCATCAAACACACACACACACACTGTGGCTCTTGTCTCTCGATCTTCGAGGTGAGAGTTTAAGCACAAACGGGGAGGGGATTAGCAGCGGCGCATGTTTAAAATAAATATTAAAAAATAAATAAAAACAGGGGGAATGAGATACGGAGTCAGTGAAGCCGCAACGCTGACAGAGGGCATGCCGAGTCACCTCGGCGGGACCACCAGAGCCCAAACACACGGGCGGCACGGTTACGGGTCTGCTAATCCCAGAGACGGGAGAGAGAGGAAGGGCGGGAGGAAGAAAGAGAGGGCAAAAGAGCGGGAGGAAAACGACTGGCCTGTATATTCCGGGGGGGGTTACATGGCGGGGCGAGGGAGAGGGGGTCGGAGGGGGTCAGGACAAAGATAGATAGATAGATAGATAGATATATACTTTATTAATCCCCAAGGGGAAATTTGTCGAGTCAGTAGCAGCAACACACAAGAATATAAAATAAAAGCAAAGCGCCACTACTGAAACAAGCAGCCTTGGTCACTCGCTTCTCAAACCCTCCACAAGCCCCCGAACACACGAGAGCTTCTCCTCCTCGCGTCTCTCGAGAAGAGCCGATGATTTCCTCTTCAACGGATCGAGCTAAGTGATGTTTTGCTTTTCAAAGCGACAACAGTGAGATTAAGGACATTAAACCCTGGTGGATGCATGACTGCTGGAGGAGGAAGAGGGGGAGAAAGAAGAAGAAGAAGAAAAAAAGCGCTGCCGAGGATGTAGCCACAGGCAGCGCTCATCACCTCTGTTTATCCGGAGGGCTTAGGCCACTTTGGGGACTCCCCTTAAGTCTCACTTATCTCATTAGACCCTTAAAACTGATTAATATGAATGCCAGCAGAGGCCAGCTCAAGGCATTCTTAAGAAAGGAGGAGAAGGGAAGAGAGGGATGGGTGGGGGGGGGGATGGGGAGGGTTTAGAGGAAGGGTTTTTTGTGTGTGTGTGTGTGTCACCGGACAATGAGCTGATGGCTTTTTAAGCCTCTCAGTGGCTCTGTGTTAAACCCGGGGGCTGCAGTCATGGGATAGGCCGCGGTTCAAAGGCGGCTGCCCTCCGAGGCTCGCCGCTCACCGGTTTAGAGGAAGAAAATAAACAAGCAGAATAAATACCACATCTCTGGCAACTTGAACCTCACTTAAGATATAATGAACTCTCAAACCTGTGTGTGTGTGTGTGTGTGTGTCGGTCTATGTTCTTGAGGGTGTCATATTTGGTTTTGTGGGATAATGTTTGGAGTAAGCCCGACCAGTGGACGCTGGGCTCGGATGAGAGGACGGGGTGAAGATGGAATTTATCGCACATTCCCCTTCAGGGAAAAAAAAAGTTCACACCCTGTGCAGCTTCACACGGGAATACCAAACCGCCGCACGTAGACAAAGGCCGCCGCCGCACGAACGCACACAATGCAACTTCACGGAAATGGGAAAACTATCGAGCGGCTCTCAGAGGAGCACGCTCAGAGAATCGGGTCAAGAATAGCGCTTTGTGTGGCGGCCGGTTATTAAAGCGGGCCTCCGATGGAAAGGTCGGCTCGGGATAACCACGCACACGTTTACCACAGAGCCCAAAAAAAAAACACACACGAGCGTCGTCGCCGGCAACCCGCAAATACTGGCTCGTCCCGCCATCGCACCCGGATTCATCTGAAGACGGCGGCATCACTTCTGCGTTACACATTTTTAAAACACGATTCGTTACCTGCTTGTTTCGAGGATCTTCTTCGGAGCTCGGATCAGACGCGCATTTGTCGCCCGATTAAAGGAGCTTTACAAGCCAAGAGCGCCGGCCGTCCACGCTCAGTTTAGCTCATTTCACAGACTTTTTATCGTCACACATGCGCGACAGATTCTTAAATAAATGTAGTCTTGGATTTCCCCTTCCCCCCCCCCCCCCAGCCTCGTAAGAGTGAGCGAGAGTCCGACATGATGGGATTTGTCCCAAAGTGAAGAACCCACCATTTGAATTGAGAATCATGCATAATTACACACGTTATTCATCGTTTTTGACGACCTCCTGACAGCTCGTTCCGAGCGCGCCGATTTGTCGCCGCGGCAGATGTACGCCATTTTGGAAACGGAACCCCTCCATTCGGCCGCCGCGTTGCGACGCGCAGCGGGCCACGCCCCCTGCGACGCGAGAGATTCACTTTCAAGGACACGGTGGGCAACGTGTCCCGCTAGTTAGTACGAAGATACAACTTGGCGTCACAGCGACCGACAAAGGCCTGCGTGTGTGTGTGTGTGTGTGTGTGTGTGTGTGTGTGTGTGTGTGTGTGTGTGTGTCGGTGGGGGAAACAATAGCAGGGGTCTAAACCTGAGCGGGCTTAATTCTGTCTCAGTAGAAAATAGCCCCAGTGTCACGAAATCCGGACCGCAAAGAGGACACCTCCTCAGGGTGGAGACCCGGGGTCCAAACCCCTCGGAGAACCCCCCCCTAGGGGGGGGGGGGGGTCTGATGAGAGAGGATGGATGAGGCTAGTTGGAAATGAGGGGAAGCTGCCACCTCCTCCTTTCCACACACACACACACACACACAGTGTCACTCCTCTCCCCTCGTGTCTGGCCCTCGCGTTACACTCCTCCTCTCCTCCCTTTTTTCTTTTTCTTTCTTTCTCTCCTGTCCGAAAAGCAACACTACAACTTCAGCTGTGCTGCACTCTCTCTCTCTCTCCCCCCCCCCCCCCCCTAGCCATTCACACCATTCTCCCTCGCTCCACTCCTCTCTCTCTCTCGGTTTAGAGCGCATGCATTACTTTCAGCCCAGGCTGTGTGGAGGGGACAGACCGAGCAGAACAATGGCTGCCTTTCAGTCTCACGGCCGAGCGTTACGGGGTGGGGGGGGGGGGGGGGGGCTAGTATTTTTTCTCTACTGTCAATTCAAACGGGGCTAATGCAGCTAGCTTAATATCGGCACGTCTGTATCTCGCCACCACGGTAGACTGAACGCCGTGAACAGAGCGTTATTTGTTTATTCGTATTCACGCCGTTTGGGAAATTGCAGCAGCTCTTTCCAGAAGAGGTGTTCATGTACACATTTTTATTTATTTTCTTAAATGCCCGGGAATCGACGAGTGCTCTCACCCTTTTTCACGACTCGGCCCAACGCAACAAAGAAACGCCAAAGAGAAACACAAGGAGGCATCGCACACGCAGGTGAGGAGGCGGCAACCTCATCTCTGGCTAACAGCAGCACGTTATGACTTTTTTTTGGGATAAAAAGTATTGGGAATAACCCAAATAGATCGCCTCCATTCCAAAGGGAACGCAGACCACACGGCCGTACAGTCCCTCTGTGTGTTCCTCTCGGTCCGTCTGCAAGACGAATTACCTCATGAGTCATTTACAACTGGCTACAACCCGTCAATTAGGTCTTTATTCACAAGCTGGAGATGTGTTCTCTTCTGGGATCTATTCTCCACACTGCTGACCAGCTAGAAAAACATCCAGTCACTCCCCCGCAGCAGCCCCCCTCCCAAGTCAAATAAGGAAAACGGCAGCGCAAGGTCCGAAGTCAGCCGACCATGAAAGGAATTATCTGTGGAAAATGTGTCTGGCAAAAAAAAAACGTTAAAAAAGCGAGCAGTCTCCATCGTTCCCGTCACATTTTCCAGCTGAATAGTGAACGGCGACAGCGAGAGAAAACATTTTTGTATATATTTTTTCAAACCCATCAGTCGTTTTTCTTTGCCCTTTGCACGCTGGTGTGTAGTCCCCGTAAATATAATGTGACGTTGACAGCCACCGAGTTTCAAGGAGGTCAAATCAACCGCGGCAGAAAGAGCTGCTTTAAAAATCAAGCAAATGTCCCGTCGCTCCCCGACTGTACACTCGAAGCGCTCGCGGGGGCACAAGAGGGTATCAGACCTCCCTCAGTGGCGCCCCTTTCTGGTCGGGGGTGATAGATCAACCGAGCGTTACGACAGTGACAGCTGCTTCGGAGCCTCCATCTTACAGAGGAGCTGAAGGAGGATATGGTGGCGCCATTTTCCTGCCCCGAACGAGGACTTATCAGACACAATAGGGAGATTCATGGGGCGGCGTTTGGGCCCTTAACGGGCCCGCTTTCCCGTTTATCACTATTTATGAGGTCACGGGCTGAAATACAAGCTTTTCTGATCCAGGGAGTCCTCGTAGCGAAATAGTTCATTCTCTTTCTTCCGTCTACGTCAACTACAATTCCACTCAGGTGTTTTACAATTAAATACATGTTTGGACAGCCAGATTATGTACTGGCTGGCTCAAAGTAGCTTTAGGAAAAATAAAGAAACAGTCCAGGGAGGTGAGGGGGGGCTTCCCACAACTTTGACATTTTGAGTGAAACTGAGATGTTGAGAGCCGGGTTGGAGAGGAGAAACTTGGCCCCGAATAAACAAACACACATAGCGGCGAGCAACGAGCACACATTTGGATAAAACTGTTTTTTGTTTTTTTCAATTGCATTTTGCACACGAGCCGGTTAACACTTTGCCGTGTCCAAGTCGAGCCGCACTCAGCCGCGGGTTGAACGAGGACTAAAAGACGAGATGGCTCAGCTGATAGCGGCGTTTCAGCACTGCGGCTGACCTCGGAGCGATTACTCTGAAAACAAAAACCTGGACGTTAAAATGTGGCAACGGGAGGGGGAGGCAGCAACACGGTACATTTGTGCGAGTGTGATAAGAGTCACATTTATCAGGCACCGGTGTTTTTAAGGCTCTCGGCACCGATTCGCCACCATTCCCCTCGTGGTCGGTGTGTCTCTAATCATTAACAAACTTTTTCTGATGACTAAATCACCAAATTGAAGGTCAGAAAAAATATATCACGTGTTCAAAAAGTATATGTGCGAGGCGAGGAATGAAAAGACACACAGTATTTATTTCAAAAAAATAAAGAAATGAAAAATAACCGAGAAAATATTGAACTTAAATTAGAAATATATTAATTATTAATATGAAGAAATCAATAATAATATCCCATTTAAAATAAATGTTAAAAATGTATATATAATTATACAACAAAAAATAAAGGTTGGGAATGTCTTTCACTATAGTTGTAGGCTTAACATGACATAGAATTAGCATATCCAAGACAACAGCCTGACCACCGGGCGCCACGGCGACAGGGCCGCTTCTGTCCGCCGCATAGCACCTCCGCGAGGGTCACGGCCGGCCGGCCGCCTCCCCCCCTCTCACAACAGCTGCTGTGCCGAGCACATTGACTAAGCATTGACTACTGCCCGCTGGGCTCACGTTCTAGTTAATAGAGGGGGGGGGGGGGGGGGGAGAGAAGAAAAAAAACTAATTTAAATGGAAAGTGCATTTACAGGTCGGGTGAGAAAACACAGAGAGCCATTTAAACATAATATAAGTATTACATCACACACACACCACCATCGCTACAGTGTTTGTTTGTTTGTAAATCTTCCCCCCCCCCCCCCCCACACACACACTGCTTGCCGATGCCACAGGCGCAAAAAGAACGACGGGGCACGGGGGTCATTAAGTAAACTAATCAGCCCTCGTACAAGGAGATGGATGAAAAGAACGAGAGGAGAGAGAGAAACCGTCCACTTTCGCCATCAACATGATATTAACGCGATAAACTTGATTTTTATATTGTTAGTTTTTATAGCCAGATTTAAAGAATTTAAATTATAAATAAATACACACCGTAATATATCTGTTCGAGACAAATTGGTGGAACATTCCACCTCCGTGCGTACGTGCCTTTGTTAGCGTACAGTCAGCGAAACACACACACACACACACACACACACACACACACACACAAAGCCCAGATTGACAAAACGCATATTCATGTGCCACTGGTCTGTGACAGGTAATGAGAAGTCCAAGGGAGAAATATGTAATTATTCTGGTATCTATGAATCTGAAGAGGTAACAAGCCCTATATGACCTCATGGCTCATTTAGTTTAGGTTGTATTCACACACACACACACACACACACACACACACAAAGCGTGCACAGACAAAGACCAGCCAGCCCTTACTACTGTGGCCTCTAGTTCCAGGAGAATGGAATAAATACCACGCACACACACACACACACACACATACACACAGGCTGGAAAAATACTTTCCGGGATGCCTGTTGAGCTACAAATTAAGCAGAAAAAATTCGAAATCACCGTAAGCAATTCGCAGGACCACAACTGCATCAAACTCCTGATGTTCGTGGCACCCTCCACTTCAAGGAGAGAGTAGTAGCTCCCACTTTGCCATTCACGGGCCAACTTTCCGCTTCGTTATTCCTCGCCGTGTGCGAGTGACCTCTCCCTGAGCCGCTCTCAGAGTGTGCCTGACCTCTGCGCGTCTTTCTCCACCGTGAACCGCGGAGGGACCCCCGAAAATATCTAATTGTATTCATTCATTTTCTGCGCCCGGGCAAGGAGAGACGGACAGAGGGATGGAGGAAGGGAGGGGAGGAGAGGGGGAGAGAAAGAGGCCGAGCGGCCGAGAGGCACCGCAGGAGAAAAGGCAAAGGAGGAATATGAGGAAGAAGAAAGGGCACGGGGGGGGGGGGGGGGGGGCTGAGACACCATTAGAGCCACTGGCTGTCTCCTCATTAGAATAAACACAAGCAAGCAAAGACAGTCAGAGGGCGGAGAGGACGTCCCGGTGTCCATCTCCAGCTCAGGGGAAAGGACGGCTAAAACTTCAGGGCTTCTCTCAACCCACCCTCACTTCATTTTTTTTGGTGTGTGTGTGTGCTGAAAAGATATGTTAAAGAGAGACACGTCCGAGTTGAAAATGAAAAGGAAGAAGTTCCATGCTAGTGTTGAGACACAGAAGCGCGGCGCCGCAAACGAAAAACTACGCTGCGCCGACCCAAAGAACGGGAAACTACCGGTTGCTCGGTGGGAAAGCGAAGAAAGGGGAGATCACAGCCTGCAGACAACATTTCGCAGACTAAAGGTTTCATTTCAGACACGAAAAAGTCGTTATCTGAGATTCCAGGTTCAACACGACCGATAGTCTGGGCCGCGCCGGTGTGTTATGTCTACCGTCGTCTCCAAACCCTTCCACTGGTATTTGTCTACATGGAGTTCAAACTTTCCCCAGTGCTTTTTTTTTTTTTTTTACAACACAAAAATTCGAAACAAATTGCAGGAAACCTGGCGTGACAAAAGTTTGCCAGCGGAGGAGGGGTGGAGGGGGGGAGTTTCGCCGCTATTTCCATGAGCGGGTTTCCGTTTCTCTCCGAGCGCGTTGCACACACGCCGACGCGAAACGTCCAACACACGAAAAAAACACACACTGTGACATTAAAAAAAAGAAAAAAACTCAAACTGCAGCTTTAGTGTGATGGATTATCTCGCCCGTCGGGCAATTTCCACGTCTGCGGAAGCTGCAATTTCGGAACGGCGTAAAAGAAAATGAATGGCAACACACACACAAAAAAAGCTTTTTTTAGAGTTTGTTTTCTTCTTCTGGAAGTCGTAAAAAATAAATGTAAAAAAAAAGGGAGCTGACACCGACGAGAAAGAATGTGAAGAGAAAGTCAAACATCTCTGAAGTGACCCGCTCACAAGTGCATCGTCATCATAAAGTTCACATGTAGCGTCGGCCCGTTCTCTCGCCGCTGAGACCGAGGAGCCGAATTACACTCCGGCTTTCTCCAGTCGCGTAAATGCACGAAGAAAGGGACTCGATATTTATTATCAGAGTCAATCAATGAGACGGCTTTGCCATCGCTCCTCCGTCTGCCTTCCCCTTGTGTTCCCTCTCTGCACGGCTTCCTGCCTCGGGGCCAGAGGGCTGAGAGTCAGACGAAACTCTATTTCGAGAAAGTAGAACGGAGAGTGGCTGCTGCTGCGCGGCCTTACAGCGCCTGTGAAAAACCTGTTTTCTTCTCCCGGGGCGAGTCAGACTCAGGAAGCTATCTATTTCTCAGATGTGACTACGGACGCGAAGAGAAGCAAAAGACACAACATGCACGCAGCCAAGTGGATCACAGAGTTCTTGTTTTCTCCCCTCTCTCTCTCTCTCTCTCTTTCTCTCTCTATTTCTGTGCGAGTGTGTCGGATCTGAGATTAACAGATTTACTTAAATATCCCTTCTTTTCTTTCCTTTTCTTGCTTTCTTCCTTCACGAAAACGTGTCAGCACATCTGGAAGATATCAAGTTAAGCGAGCGGCCACAGTCAAGTGAAAACTTTTGTCGGGGGGGGGGGGGGGAACAAAAAAAGAAAAGAGGAAAATAACACCCCAAGAAATAGAGTCTCGGGATAGCCCATCAACAGCAGGGATCTAGATTCAACTCACAAAAGTGTCTTTGCGTGTATTGAGGACTAAGCGGTCCGTAAATAAACAGCCGGGGCGAGTCGGAGCAAAGAGCGAGACCACAACAGTCACGGTCTGCGCTGTATCAGGCCGAGGATCTGCGCACCCCGCTGGACTCGGCCCCCCGGCGTCAGGAGTCGCAGTCAGACGTCCGTCCGTGCCTCTGACCACTAATTGCTTTAAGCAATAAATCATGTTTTGCCCCCCGAAAAGAAAAAAACTTCAAACCGAATATAAATAGTTGTGCAACAAATTCAGCCTGTGCTATTAATGTCGGAGGCTAAGCCGTGGATTTTATTCAACAAATACTAAGTGCCGTTGGCAGTTGAGTGAAAGATCTCTGTAAACTCCGGCAGCAGTGTTTAGACTTAATAAGCCGGGGACAAGGCGGTACAGTCAGACTCCAGCAGGGACTTTTACTCTCCTCGAACATGGACACTGAACACTGACTGCAGCCGAGCCGAGAGAGAGAGAGAGAGCTTTCACTCCAGAGAGAGAGAGAGAGAGCTTTCACTCCACAGCGCTATAGGGGGAACTTTTTATTCCAGCTTTGCTGAGGTTCTCTCGTCCTCACAGAGGCTCATGCTGCGGCCCTTTTGTTCATGTAGAAAAGACAAGTGTTATGTTCCTCAAGCATTTAATAATATTTTAAATAAACTGTTGGAGTATTGTTATTTGTGAGGCTGCTCACTAAACAAATGAAGGGAAATAAAGATATTTTGAAGTTTCAATTTGGGGAAACTTTAGAAGGAGGAGGCTGCACACTGTCAAATGTTTTACACACTTAGTGGAATAAAAAAAACAGCCTTTCACTTTTCTTTTCTTTCTTTTTTATCATACATCTACACTGGGGTTTATGATCCAGAATTTGTTTGCATTATGTATTAAGATTTTTTCATCAAATCTATTATTTGATCTTTAAGAAATCTTGAAGAACAAACAACATTTGTGCCTATTATAATTTAATGGTTTTATTTCCTTTACAAAGCTCCAAATGTCAACAATCCAACATTATAATGCATCACAAAAAAATTATTTAACTTCAGTAAATAAATTTGTTCTCAAGGAAACGTTTTACTCACAGAAAAAGTGATTGAAACATATTTTAAAGATGAATAGAAGAAGAAGAAAAAAAATCCCCGTCACATGAATCTGGTGCTGAAGCTTTCCTCACAGGAGAGTTTGTCATTTTCTGTCACTTTGTCATGGAGCCTTTATGATATTCAGGAAGCACTCCCTTATGCATTTATAGATTGCTGGGTGTCCATAAATTGCATTCTGTGAACTGTACTGAATTGGGTGAAGGAGCTTTATTTAATAAATGTATATTGACTGATGGGCTACATTACATTCTCACTGACTTCACACAGCACCACACACACACACACACACACACACACACGCTCTCACAGCACAGGACGCGTTTGGCCCACAATTGAAGTTGTTTTGGGGAGCTAAGTCTGAGAGTGAGTGAACCAATGCCCCCCATGAGACGGACTTTGTTGGGATAGTTAGGCGCTCAGCCCCGTGGAGACTATACTTAGATGCTGCTGCTAATGGGTCCGGGGTGGGGTGGGGGGGGGGGGGGTCGTGTGAATAAATAGCTTGAGAAACAAACACAAGATAATGCTTGAACCAGCAAGAATAGCTCGGAGTGAAACGGTCATCATCGACAGCGAGAGGTGTGGGGGGGGGGGGGGGAGGCAACACCACGCGATGAATGCCGCGTCCAGGCCTTATTACGCACGGGGTTCTGATCGACAGGGTCCTCGAGGGACGCGCTGTTAATTAGCAACCATTGAAGAATAAGACACGGTGGTGCTTTTTTTTCTCCTTTTTTTTTTTTTATAACACTCCTATCCCCCTTTCCCCTCGGCTACAGCCCGTGTACCTATACAGCTCTACTGGCATTATGCCCTCACTGCGGAGAATAAGCACCGATGTGGTCCAGCGAACCTGCGACAACCCCGCGGGGTTCATGCAGAGGAGGGGAGGATGACTGGAGCGGAACATGAATGTAAAAAAAATAATTTTAAAAACGCCCGGTGCGAAGGCCACTTACTTGGCGTTGGTCCGGTTCCAGAAGACGGCGAAGCGGTCGGCCACCGCTTTGGAACTGGGCTCCTGGCTATATACACACATCAACAGCACCAGGCAGAGGAAGATGACCATTTCCATTTGCAGCATCACTACAGCGAAACTTCGGCACGTATTCCTCTTCGGTGTCGGTCAGTCAGTCGGGTTTTGGACACGCGGCGGCGGGCGCTTCAGCTGGGACAGGTGATGGGCGTCCCATTCACATGTGTGGGCACGCCGGTGCAGTTTGTGAAGGATCAACGAATTACAACAACCACGACAACACAATGTTGCGCGCAACGTGGAGAAAAAAAAGGTCGACGGGAGAGAGAGAGGGAAGAGAAGAGAAGAAAAAAAGCGCGGACGTGACCATTCGAAGAGGAGACACTTTGAGGTGACACTTGTTCGGGTTGACGGGGATTGGAAGTTGAAACAACAATAAACCCCCCCGAAAAACCAGACGCGTCACCGTGTCGTCTCTTCTGGTGCGGGTCGGTTGTCCGGATGGATCACAGGCTTCTTCTTCTTCTTTTTCGTCTTCTTCTTCTTGTTTTTAATTTCACGCAGGATGTCGGCGCACAAACAGCGAGGGCAGCGCAGCTCAACGGGCACTGGTGTCGCGCTGTGGCGGCGGTTCCCTCGGATGCAGAGGGGGAGCTACTGGATGTAGCCGGTGTCAGGGCAAATGACAACTGCCGAACACTTCTTCTTACTCCACAGCCAAGGCGCACGGGGTGGGAGGGAGGAGGGAGGGAGGGGGTATAGTCAGTCCACGGCGTGATGGAGAAAAGAGAGAGAGAGAGAGCGCGAGAGGCTCAATGTGTCCAATGACGCACGTCAGATGATGTCCATGTTCTCCATGCAACTTTTTAAAGCCATACAGTCAGTCAGCCACTGGTGGATGAGTGGTGACGTTGGACTCGGTCTTCGGTTTTCTAAACAAAAAAAGGAAAGAAGAAAAAGAAAAAAAAGGGGGGGGGGGAAGAACTGATATCCTTTCTCGGTCATTCACCGGAGGTGTCACGGCGGAGGTGGGGAGGAGTCCTTCTCGGCGTCCGAGGGAGAAACGGACAGCGTTGTGGCTTCTCACGCGCTTCTCTCCGCGGGGACGCTCGCCAATGTCCGCATCCCAAAGTGCCGTGCTCATGTACAAGTCATCGCGCGACGTGCAGGTTTTCAACAAGAAGAAGAATGGGACAAAAGAAAGAGCTCGCGGTCTCCCGCATGTGCGCGCTGTGTAGTTCTTCCTCGTTCTTGCTTTTTTGGGGGTTTGCTGTTTTTTTTAAGACGCCGAGACACGGCTGGAAGGTGAGGGGCAAAGGCAGGCAGGCAGCTCCAGACGCCGACTGAGAGAGTGGGTTTGGTTACGGCGGAGCGGTGGATAGTCCCATTGGTTTGGAAAGGCTTTGGATGGGCGTCACGCGAACAAAGCCAAGCTCCTCCCCCACGCCCAAAACCGAGCTAATTCAATTACGGAGAGGTATAGCTGGAAGAGGACCGGGCGAAGAGGTGCGTCGGACAGGGACCGCGTTTTTGGAAACTCCACGGTCAGATCCGACGAGATGTGCGCGCGCGTGCGGCGGCGATATTTAATGACATGCAAACGGACGCAGCGACGCGCAGAACACCGCGGACTCCAGTTACTCTCTCTTAATTGAACTTAATTCAAATGTACTTTTGTTTTCTTCTAATGACGGGAAAGAAGCCTTGGATCTAAACAGGCACATTATTAATAATATAATAATAATAATAAATATTATTATTATATTATTAATAAGTTGCCTGTTAATAATAATTATATATATATTTTAATATATATATATATATTACAAATTATAAATTGAACACAAGATAATTATGTTATAAGACAATTATTGTCATAATAAATCTTTTTTTGAATTTCTTGCAAACGGGCTCTTCCACCGATTCAACGCTAAAGCCTATTGCCAATTTTTTTTTAAATATATTTCCTATACTTCAAAACGATGTTATCCAGCTGTGGTAAAGGTCACATCAATTCCACAGGTTCGCGGAGACAGAGAGGCGGAGGGGTGCTGGTGCCTGGGGGAAATGCTTTGCGATGACGGCCATTGCCATGGGCTCCGGACACCGACGCCACAGGGCGGCTTGTTTGGGGACAGACCGACACCAGGGGGCTCGGGGCGCCGAGCCAGCGCCCAGACGCCCCGCTGCGGCGAGCGGGCGGGATAACTAATCAAAACGGGGACAAATCCAAGTTGGAGAGGGGAGGGGGGGGTCTGTCGTCGCCTTAAATCAGACAGGTGCTCACAAGGAAGATTGATGAAACTTAAGAAAATGAGCAGCAGGCCTCAAATTCATAAGGGAAATCCCTAACGAGAATAACTGTAACATGAATTCATATTGATTCAATGTGCACGACGTCTGGGAAGAATATATAGTGACCCCGCCTCCTGGCATCAAGTCTATCAGCAGATTTTGGACTGTGAAGGGAGGATCGTTTTTTTTAAGATGTGTGTGTGTGTGTGTGGGTGGGGGGGTGTAAGTGCGTGTGCGTGACATACATAGGGATTCGATGGAAAAAATACGTAAAATATACGGTAAATATAAATTCTGCCTTTACGTCATGTAGAGCAGCACTACAGTCTTAGGTAGGAAGTAAGTAGGAAAGTGCAAGAGCATACACTCAAACAGTGGTGGGAGTTCAAAGAAAAATACAAATTATATGTAACGCAAAGTTATGAAAGCAACACAAAAATAATGATACAACTTTAAAAGGAATTGTTCTAAAAAGGAAATTAAAGATGTGTTTAGTAAGCTCTTTTTTTATCTCCTCTTACTTTTTTCTGCAATGTGTCTGTCAGCTAATAAATATAAAAGATTTATTTTTAAGTAATAAAGACATCAGACTTTATATAAACATTTTATCCTTGTAAAGTCAAGAAAATCCGATGAAGTTAGTCATAAATGTCTCCCGTGTGTGTGTGTGTGTGTGTGTGTGTGTGTGTGTGTGTGTGTGTGTGTGTGTGTGTGCGCAACAGGTGCTGTTGTATGTCTACAGGAGGCGAGAGGAAAAGCAGAGGGAACACAGAAGGAGGGAGGAAAGGGTGAGAGGGCAGCTAATATTTTAAGATAATCCTCTTGACCTCTTCCCCGCAGACTATTGTAAACATAGGGCCATTCACTTACAGCTATCAACGCATATAAGATACACACACACACACACTGCAACCACACATATTCCGGCATGCACTCACACACACACAAAACAAAAAAACAAGAAAGACACTATCAACTATCAGGGGAGGACTGGTGGGGAGGTCAACTTGGAGGTCAGTGAACATGGCTGTTTTCACACCCACTTTACAGCCATGACTGCATTCCTCTCTTGCTGCGTCCCATCATCTCTCTCTCCCCCTTTGTCTCTCTCTCATACAAATACTTACTTGATAACAAGCATATATGACTGTCTGCCGCGTATGGCGCATACCCCCAGCTGCTTTCATTTTCTCAGGCATGGGAACAGAGCTGCCGCTCCCCATCCCCTCCTCTTATTCGCTGTCACGATCCCACTGGGCCGCGTTGATTACTTCTCATGGGGGCATATTTTTTCCCTCGCCCCCCCCATCCACATGTTCCAGCAGAGCAGTGAAAAGATGGTTCGAGCTCTATTTCCTCCCCGAAAAGCTGGGTTTATTATAATTTGTTTATATTTGACTGATTCGGGAGGAGGAGAACAAAACCAACATGGCCGGTCAGTGTTTAAGATGATGTGTTTTTTCAAACGGGATGAACATTTGGCGGACAGACCCGACATGCTCCGGTCTTTTTTCTCCGTCTCTTCCGGAAGTTGTTGACGTTCATATCTTACTCTCACAAAGTGTCTTCTCATTTAGCCTGTAACAGAGGCTCGCCTTCCCTTTACCAATCTTTAAGGTTTTATTGCCCAATTCAATTTTGGTGGTGATTCTAGTGATGTCGTTTTGATACAGGGTAACCGGCCGCATCCGAGAGCTTCGATTTGAGATATAGAAGTCACACTGGCCAAAATGACAAGTGTCTGGCTCCGAGCCCGCGAGGTTCTCCTCCTTTCACACACACTGTAATCTGCACGCTCACGCAGCCGGGGTCACGGCGGGGTGAGGTGGGGAGGCCGCTGACTGACTGGCTGGGTGGGTGTTCTTTTTAAACACTATTGTTCTTTTACCAACAGCACAATTAGAGACGGCGACGTAACACCGACTCATTAAAAAGATGTGAAAATGTGGCTCGCTATGCAGGTCAGGCGTTCCAACACGCAATTTCGAATATGAAAAGCAAAAAGGATCCTCTGAGCAAGTTCTTTTAGAAATATCTGTCAATTAGAGAGGCGTGTGACAGTAGCAGGAACATGCCACACGGCTTTGCAAAGCATTCATTAAAACAAATCTAATCGCCTTCTGTCAATGGAGACCCATTGTATCCATCAGTCAACGAGCTGCCCTTACATTAAAGAGATATACACTAAATCACAGAGTGGATGCAGACACAGTGGCACCGTACAGGTATAATGGCTTGCTTTTATTACCATAATAAAATATGAAAAGGAAACATTAAATCTGCTCTCAAGACACCTTTAAAATCCTCCTCCCGCGTCATCAAATTTCTATAAAGTATCGTTCAATTTTACAGAACATTGCTGCTGTATTTGTTGCGTGGCACACCATTTCTCGAGTGTTCCGTCTGTTTACTGAGACACAGAGCAGCATTGGGATGCAGCCATTGAGTGTGTAAAAAGGTGCGTTTACACCAAAAGCAAAACTATTTTTTCGCGCGACCGAATCCCATGAAAAGTCAACGTACAGACGCGCGTGGCTGCGATAGACGCGATATTTTCCCGGGCGGCGCGTTTGGGGCGATGCGTTTTAAGCGGCGCAATTTCTGCCCCGAGTTCAAATATTTCAACTTTGCGGCGGTCATCTCTTAACTCGGGCCAATCGGCTCTCGAGTTCCGCTCTCGTAGCGCTGGAAGCGGAAGTCTTTCAGACGTAACGGTAACTTCATCGGTGAAAGTGACCGAGCTGAGTGAGCCTACGGGTGATGTCATCAACCCAAACACGTCCACAACAAATATAAAGCGGAACTAGTGGTTAGTTATTCTGGTGGATGAAGGAGATGATGACGGTCTTTTACGGAGACGAGACAAGGAGATAAGCCCCGCCCCTCGCGGAGCGTCTCAACGCTCATGGCGTGAACACGGCAAATGGTTGAGCGAGTAAACTCACGCGTTTTGGGCGACGCGAAAAATCGCTTCGCTTTTGGTGTGAACGCACCTTAAGAAGTGGACAACCATTGGTTTGTGGACTGCACATTTTGAGGCCTCGAGATCGGCATTTGCCGCCATCTTGGTTTCAATTTTGGAACCAGAAGTGACAGAAAGGGTGGAGCTAATTATAAACCAGGTGGCAACCTCCAGTGCATTCTCTCTCCTGACCAGCAGGGGGTGATTTAATCACAAGGTAGCCCCGCCCTAAATCATACCCTGCTTTACGGTCGGGTCTTCTCTAAATGGGACCATTATGAACTAAATTAGCATCATGCTGTTTTTAAGAAGACCTGAAGCTGGCGATGGAGACCATAAACGTTTACTGAGGGAATAAATCAAGTGAGAAATCATTTTCTTATAGAGTTCTGTGCAACCAGATTTCTTTTTGCAACTGGAGGTGTCGCCCCCTGATGACCATTAGAGAGAATGCACGTCACCGGCTTCACTTTTCAGACCCGGTCGGCTGGACACAACAGATTGAGCGGAGTGTACTGGAGATCTATGTCGTGATCTATTCACATAGTATAGCCCCAAATCTCATTGATACACAGCTCACACATTTATAAATATGATGCCCTCTCACAAACCCAGGCAATGGGATAGTTGTCAGGTAGAATTACTGATAGCACTGTGCATTCATTGTGCCCATAAGCTCACTCTATTCACACTATCGTACACTTCAAACACGATCTCACCTCTCCAGAGCAGATGTGAAATTTGAGAGGATAATAATCTTATTTCTCCTTAATGCAAGAAGAGACAGTCTCGAAAAGGAGTTGGAAAATAAGCACTTGGTGGCACATGTGAATATTCATAATTTGAAGAATTCAAGTTTGACAAACCATTTCATGCACACATCTCACACCTGCACTCACACGTTTGTCAACAAGCAACTGTACCCAATTTCTGGTGTCTGCAGCCTGTCTTTTCATAAACCCGACGCAAACCTTTCTCATTACATCTGAGCTCATCGAGAACATTAATTCCCCTTCCGCGTCTCGCTCCCTCACTTGCTCTTTATTCTCCGCCGTCTCCCTCCTTAGAATGCATATTAGATTAAAGATTTTATTGTCACGCTCAATGCACTTAGAGCGTCGGCAAACTAAATCACAGGGAGACAGCATGTCATAGAAGAGACACCTTGGGTTGACTAAGTCATGACGAGGCAGCACAAATCGATGAGAGGGACTAATCGGATGTATCTGCTGGGACGGGCCCTGCCCTGAATCCAAATGATGGACAACAGATGGGGACTGATGTTAGCTATTTGTACACTATCAGTGCAGCAGGCAGAGCAATGGAAGGACAAGGGCTTCCTTTTCAATGAAGAATCAGGATTTCAATCGGGGCAGCCAAGGTCCTTCTGTTCATGGACGGAAAGCAGGAAGCGGACAGTGAATGTTTTCTTGTGTGAGCATGCATCAAAAGGACAGAATATTTCCTTATATTTAAACACAGTTCATCTCAATCCATGTGACTGTAAAGACAAGTATTCACGTGAGCCTTTTCCCATGCACCCTCTCTTAAATTAAGCCGTGGTTACGTTGAGAGCGCTTGGATACCGTTCAGGAAAAGGCCGCGGTCGTGGTTAAAGGTCGTTCAGCCCGTATAGCACGCAGCGTTTTAGTCATATTTAATATTGATCGATATCTGTTGCGTTTTAGATTATGTATTCATATTACTATTTACATTTTTTGGGGGGATTTATGTTATTTGTAACATGGCTATATGGAAATAAATAGTTTTCGGAAGTATATTTACGAGGAAACAGTCAAAATGCAAAAATGGTTCAATACATGGCCCGAGGATATCTTTAAAAGAATATTAAATTCATAAATTGTTAAAGTGTATTTTCATCTAACTTACAGTCACATCTGTGGGACAGAGTAGCAGACCTTCAGTAACATTATCCAGGGGATCTTGGTTATAATGGAGATATTGCCTTTGAAATCTAAATTATGCACTGGATTATGGCAGGACAAAGGAGGATAAATATCTTATTTTTCCATTATTGCATATCCATTTACTCAGGATTGTTAACATAAATGGATTTACTTACAATGGATTCATATTCCTCAGATTCTTTCCTTTCAAAGTAGGGAAAAGTAGAAATATGCAATACGCCTTCTGTTTGAGAAGCTATTCTTGATTCAGTTTGGGTACGTTATTTTAGCCTTATTCTCCTCGAGTTCGAGCACGAGAGATTAAAAGGAACCAACACTGATTGCTTGTCGGGGACCGGATACAAACAGCGGTCACAAGTGTCATAAAAAACCTTTCATGCACAGATTATATCCTCCATTATGCTTAGATTTCTTTACACTGAGCCAAACAACACCGGCATGATTCTGCCCCAGTGTGTGATTTTTGATAGCATGCCTGCACTCCTGAAGAGGTGTGACGTGTAAGACAACAGCGTCAGCGTCTGGTGTGTGTGTGTGTGTGTGTGTGTGTGTGTGTGTGTGTGTGGTGTGTTTACCCGCCATGCTGCCTGTCCGCTTACATTGAGTCGTCTCTGTTACCACCGCCGCTGCCGGATTAACGGCCGAACATAATAGGACAGTGAAGCAGAATATAATGGCACAACATTCCCGGTTGAACGGAGAGTTAGACAAACGACAAACAATAGATGTTGCCGTTTTTATGGTGAGTTTGGCCCATGTTTGAAATAGTATAACTCAGGGCTCTCAAGTTTTGAAGACAGGCAAGAGTGACATTTCCATCAGAACCCCCCCCCCCCCCCCCCCCCCCGCAGAATGAAATTTTCGGATATCAGTCAATCGTGCGCAATTCCAGGATGCTTTATTTTCATTGGTTGCTGGATTAAATCTTACCCAGATACAACAGATACGGGGTTTTTTCTGATTGGCTATTGTGTAGCCCATTTCTTTTTTTTGATTGGCTGATAAGTGGCTCCTCACAGCAGAACTCCAGGGGAGCGCTTGATTCCTCCACGGTGAGGGCAGCTCATGCTGCGGCACATTAAAACATTAAATTGCCGAGAGTTTTTTTCAGCGTGAGAAATACGATGTGTGGCGGGAGTGCGTGACTTAAGACCGAAATGCGTGAGTGTCACGCTCAATGCGTGACACTTGAGAGCCCTGATAACTGTTAAAGTTCGGTAGGCTGTGCAGGGGAACGGAATACAATAAGGGAGGTATCGAAGGAATAGTACAAAAGGAAAGAAAAAGTGGGACATGTGTTCACGTTCTTCCCAAAAGTTAAATAAGAGGATCAATCCGTTTGTTAGCTTAGCTTAGCACAGAGACTGGAAACTCTGTCCAAAGGTAACACAATACACCTAAACAAGCACCTCCAAAGCTCACTAATCGACACAGGATCTTGTTTGTTTTGTGTGTCACACTATTTCTTCTGGAAGGGCTCAAACATTCAGAGCCCGTTTCCCCCTGTTTCAAGTCTTTGTGCTAAGCTAAGCGGCTCCTATGGGATGTTTCAGGGCACTCACGCATTTCGGTCTTAAGTCACTCACTCCCGCCACACATCGTATTTCACACGCTGAAAAAAACTCTCGGCTATTTAATGTTTTAACAGCCAGCGCCAACATGAGCTGGCCGCGCTGCCCTCACCGTGGAGGAATCAAGCGCTCCCCTGGAGTTCTGCTGTGAGGAGCCACTTATCAGCCAATCAAAAAAAAGAAATGGGCTACACAATAGCCAATCAGAAAAAACCCTGTATCTGTTGTATCTGGGTACGATTTAATCCAGCAACCAATGAAAATAAAGCATCCTGGAATTGAGAGCCCTGATGTTTACTCTGCAGACATCAGTGGTCACAGCACGAAAGTGAATAAGTGCCATTCCCAAAGTGTCTAACTCTGTTTTTCATGAATCCCCTCCCCCAATCCTCTACATTTAACTGAACCCCCCTCAGAAAAGGAAGGTCTGTTCGAGGTCCTCACATGTCTAGAGAGCAAGAGTGCGTGTGTGGGAGCCTCCGTGTACATACATACCACACATCTGTGTGTTTAAGATCAATCATAAATGTCTCGCAGAGAGTTTTGCTTTTAAAGTCTTGAGTCTTATCTTTCATCGCAAAGTAAATATTCCGAAAAGCAGTTTTACTTTCTTTGGATGAATGAGAACGTCCACACATGGCGAGTGTTTCTCCGGGGGGGGTTGGGACAGACCATCAGCTGATAAAAGAATTAATAAGAACATTCTTCATTCTTCAGCTGGATGTTATCGGCCAACGCTGGTGTTAAAACACTTGTTTTATGTCCTGACCTACACCCAGTTTCTCAGCAGCCTTACAGTCATGCTGTCTTCTTATTTTTCTCCCTTTCCATCCACAGTTAAATGAACAAAGACACACACACACACACACGCACACACACTCGGAGACAAGAACCACAAACAGCCCCCAGCCCCCGTAGTATAAATGTTTATTTGCCCTGCAACAAAGTGGTTTGTTTCTTAATGTCTATGTGTGATGCATTATGTCAAGCAATATTTTATCACACCGTGCACTAACGACCTCAGCTGCAGCTGTGTGTTCCCATCTTCACTGAGACACAAAGCACGGCACTCTGTGCGCGAGCACACGCCTGCAGTGTGTGCTGTGCTTACACTTTGAGAGTTCTATCACCTAGAATTGAATTGAGTTACTTTTTCTTCTGGTTTTTAAACCAAGCTCTTCCCATTTATTAACCTTAAGTGGATTACTTCCAGTGGGCGAATGCACGGTGGCATTTTATCCTCCGATCCAATTCAGAGAAGTCGAACGTATCCTCATTACGGGGACCTGTAGAGGAGCAAATGACAAATCACAGTATGCGATAATAAAAGGTGACACTCTGAAAATCCCTTGGCTGGGATCCATCTCATCATTATGAGAGCATTATGAATGGATGTAATAAAAGTGAATTAAGACAGGACACCGCTGATCTAGATATTACGTGCACATTGTCCCTTCCCTGGTGTGAATGGTGCTTCAGCGGGCTTTTGCAATAAGGGCCTCAATTTGGAGGAGCTATCCTCAACTTTGAGTAATACTCACATACAATCACAACGTCGAAAAAAAAAGACGAAGCCGGGAGGAGAGCGGGTGGGCGACTATCAAGTCCCCTTTTGTACTCTCGCTGCTCTTTCATTATGGAAATGAATGTAGAAAAGTCTTTCATATTTCTGGCTGCAGTGTGCAACGCGGCAGTCGTTCGGCTTGCAAGGGGCCTCACGTCTCTCTTTGAAGTCCCAGGAAGAAATTGATGTTTCACTGTCCCTTTATGACTCTTCTGTCGAAGGGAAATATAGATTCATATGCCGGGGACAAAGCTAATAGCCAGACCTGCTCAGAGGAAAGCAGCGGAATAATAGCGCCGCGTGTCAGTTCAAGCCAAAGAAACATTAATCTCTTATTAATACCAGTTGATTCTCTTTTCAAACTGTACTTTCTCCGCATCCCCCGCCCCCCGTCTCTCTCATCCCCTGGCGGGCGTTGCTCTGTGGAAAAGGCCGCCATTGAAGAGCTCAGCTATACATCATTGATGAGGTTACAATAGCATTAGTGTCTGCTTAGCCTGCTAATTCTCACTGTCATTATGGAATTTTTTTTTTTTTACCGCACATGTGTAATTCATAAAGGGATAAACTGAGATCAGAGCTCACACTGGGGCTTATGACGCTGATCAAATTAAGATCATTTTATCCCTAACAGGAATACATGATAATGAGAAATACAATTGCCATAGAGAGTATCACTGACAGACTATTGACAAAGAGATTCGCCCCGTGGTATTTACGAGTGGGTATTTGATATGCACATTGAATACGCAGAAATGTTTCCAGCTTCGGGCCATCCATTTTGATTCAGAGTGCTCCTTTCTTTCCAAATATGTTATTACAAACATCAAACTTCAACGGAATCGTGCGGTTTTATGTGTGTTTATTAGAGAATCGTGGCCCCATTGCGTCAGTCATACATTCCTATGAATGTGAGAACGCTTCACATCCCGCTGACGCCACAGTAATCCTCCCGCTCCACGTATCACTCGGTGACGGAGATGGACCGTTTCCCTCTCACGTTCTTAATTTGTCTCTTTTCTAAAAAAAAAAAAAAAAAGTGTTCATGGAAAGAATGAAGAACACGTTTTGCTCGGGGCAAACTTTGCGTCGGATTTCCACGCGTGCAAAAAGTCATTTACGATGACACGCGGCGCAGATTCATGTTTCGATGCCCGTGCTCACCTAAAACTCATGTCGAAGCAGAAGGGGCGCACGTGCATCATCAGAGGCACAGACACGGAGCCATGAAAATACCGCCTCTGGAAAATAATGGGGTGGAAACCATCAGAGTGCGTTTCCCCCCCCCCCCCGAGAAAAAAAAATATGTTCGGCGTAATCGCACCTGAAAGGAAAGTGAGAAACCGCATGACTTACTAGATACCGCTCACACATGACAAACACATGTTGGCGTGACCACCGTGCGTTGGGATGTCATCAGCTTTCTCTATATGAAATATGATGTCATCATTCGGCGCCCTGTCCGGTGACACGGAGTCCAGGGATATGTGAGGTCACTCCAGTTTCCCCCGAATGTAACATCCATCACGAGGACTTCCAGAGGAGCCGGAGCGCAGTCCGAGACGTGGGCGTCGTTTCGGACCGGATCAGCGCCTCCTTAAACACGTCGGGAAACTAAAGTCAACGCCCTGTTGATTTAGTCGCGAGCGTCGGCCTTACGTGACTGCAGTGTGACACTTTCACGAGGTCGTTTAGTAGAAAGTGGAACATGCAGTTAAAAATGTCAGCGTTTCGGTGTCTGCCAAATTACAACCCCCCCAAAAAATTGAACAAATGTTGTCGTTGAAATGAAATTTCCCAATGTGATGATCACCACAATCATACACCCGTTCACCCCCGCTGAAAAGGCGAAGCTGGTTTATCTTAACCCTCCTGTTACCTTTAGGGTCAATTTGACCCCATTCAATGTTTAACGTCGGTGTTCTTTCGGGTCAATTTGACCCCAGGCTGTTTTTCACTGTGTCAAACATATAAGAAATATCAACTTTTTTATATATTTAAAGGGCTATTTAGGTAGTCAACAAACAAACATAAAGTACCTCACACTTAAACTTGGAAAACAATATTAATTCTAATAATTTTCTGGAGGTTTTAATTGCTGGGGTCAAATTGACCCCAAGGGTAAAAATATGTCAGTAAATATAAAGGTAACAGGAGGGTTAAACATTGAATGGGGTCAAATTGACCCGAAGGCAACAGGAGGGTTAAAACCTGGGTAAATAAAAAGGAACCAAAGCCTCGGCGTGGTTTGAATACTACCGGAGGTTAAATGACATCATATGTTGGGGGGTTTCTGTCCGTGGACCCGGCCTTTGAGGAGTACTTCACGGTCGGGATCGCTGACAGTTTTCAGAATTTTGCACGAGATCCACCGCCTGGAGGGGAGTAAGGCGCACGAAACATCATTCACGTTGTGAAACCCAACCATTCCTGTGTGATGAGTATCAGCGTTACATATCCACCCACCGGACTCTCACACCTGCTGGCCGGCGGGCCCGGTAGCGCGCGGCCCGGCCCTCTGAACCGACATGTTTGACTAATACCAACTTGTCAGCACTATGTATCCCTGCAGCTCAGGATATTGGAGCAATTACCTTCTCCCAGAAACCCTTCGGAGCACCGGGGGTCGTCGGAGCCCGATTCATCGGACCCGGTCCGACTGAGCTAGTTGGGGAACGAGGAGCCTGTCATAATGAGCAGTGACATTTGCTGACAGAGGGGCCAAGCAGGCCTGGCCTCCACCGAGATGTTTCAGCATAGAGAAGGAGAGAGAGAGAGAGAGACCTATCAGATAGAGACGGCTCTCTCACCAGCATCTCAACTGGATGCTGCTGCCTTGAGGGGCCATTGTGCCAATCGGCAACTTTTCCCACCCAAATCATTTGCATTATAAACAGTCTCTCGCGAATGTGCCGTGAATTAATTTGTGTTGTTCAGTTAACAAACGCTGGAATGAAAGAAAGAAAAGAAAAAAAATTGAAAGAGTTGTGAGAATGAAAAAGAAATCAGACGTCGATGTGATTACAAGTTTTTGTTGTTTTTGACAATTTGGCAAAAGCCCACTGAGGAGCCCCCCCCCCCCCCAACACACAGCACCTTCCTTGCTTCCGATCTTGAAAATGTGAAAATAACAATAATACATTTAAATCCTCCACCACCACAAACAAAAATAGATTCTTTTGTTTTTGCCCTCCTCCTTCCTTTAACAGTAGTTAAAGGCGGTTATTTAAGTGAGGCGGGCATCTCCAGTGATAAACAAGGGCCTCTAATTGTCCACCCACAGGGGCACAGTAATGCCCCTCTCGGTTCTGAATCTTCTCCTTTCTCCCCCGCCTCATCAAACGGTCCCGTCTCCACGGGGTGGACCAGGATGAGAGCGAGTGTGTGAGTGGAAGCTCAGTGGAGTCTGACTGTTGTGCTTCTCTGCATGGGATCCATTCACTCCGGCAGAAACGCCGGGGAGCGGGCGATGAGAGCGGAAGATTGCGAAAAAGGAAACAAGAGAAAGGGAAGAAATGTAGACGCCGTTCACTGCAAAGCACTGCATGGATATGGAGGATAACATAAAACACATCTGGGGTCCATCAGGAACCTTTTTTTCCCCCTCAGGTCAGGAGGCCGCAGGATATTTAAAAAGCTAACGTCTTGAACAGGGACACGGGGCTCATTACCTTCGCATTGAAAATGCAAAAGGTTATGTTTTGATCGCCATTTATTTATTTATTTATTTATTTGTATGCGTGTTACTCGCATAACTAAAAAAGTATTAAACCGAATCGCATGAAATTTGGTGGGATGATTGGTTATTATCCGCGGACCATTTGATTAGATTGTGGGATCGATCGGGTCAAAGGTCAAGGTCATGAAAAGGTCAAAAACTTATTTTTACCATAGCGCGGCCAATTTATATCCAATTGGCATGCAACTAATGCCAAAATGTTCATAATTCAATGCCCAATCTTGTGATATACGAAGGTATGCGCTCTACCGAGTGCCCGTTCTAGTTAAATAACCTGTATCACTCTTGTCTGTTGTGATGCAGAAGAAAAAGAAGAAAAACCCGTCTGCAATCGCGTTTAGGACGATGAGACATAACATCGCCATAAGCGTCCAGACGATACGTAGGTTGTTTTTTCCCCCCCGCGTAGCTTACAGGTCGCTGCAGGATCGACGACCGAGCATTCTTTTTGTCTCCCGCCGTGTTCGCCTCGAGGCAGAAAATGTAACATGTCCATGCGCTAAATATATGTGGAGCAAAAGGAGCCTCGCATCGGCCGTGTGTTTCTCTGGCATGTGTCATGCCTGAGCAGCGCTAAAACGAAAACAGGTCCGCCCCCTCACGTCAATCACGCTCACAAACGGCGGAGGTTAAAAAGGAGACGGAAGAATCTGTTTCAAAGGCAAATGAGAGTAAAGCGTGTCTTGATTTGCTCAACGTCTGCCACCCAGGTAGGTAGGTTCTCTTTCTCACCTGTTGCAGTATCTCACATGGTCTCTCTCTCTCTCTTTCAGCCTCTCTCTCCCACTTCCGTGCCCCAGGCGGAACATGGGACCGGTGAAGCAGGAACACAGGCAGCATGACAGCCCTCCTATGGATTTGTAGACCACTTCGGGCCTCAGGGCTCCTGTGGTGACAGGGCGAGAGAGAGAGAGAGAGACACTATACAAACTGCCTAATCCAAGGAGCCAGCTGGTTAATTATGCAAATCACACAATGACTTTTTGACATTTTGTGGCGGAGGTACATGCCGCGCAGTAATTGGTCATTTACAGCAACATATATGACACGGGGATGGGGTCACCGTTTGCTATTTATCATTTACAATGTTGCCGTCGTGGCGTTTTGTATTAAGGAGAATAAAATGACAACATCTGTTTGGTTTTTAAATTCCTTGTTAACATTTTCCTGATGTGTCTTCCTGATAACGGAGGGAGTAGGTCACCCAAGACTGTTGTTCGCATCCTGCTTCAAAAGTCAAGGTTATTACCTTCGCATTGAAAATGTGGAAGGTTATGTTTTGATCGCCGTGGATTTATTTATTTATTTATTTGTATGCGTGTTATTCGCAGAACTCAAAAAGTATTGAACCGAATCGCATGAAATTTGGTGGGATGATTGGTTATTATCCGGGGACCAGTTGATTCGATTTTGGGATCGATCGGGTTAAAGGTCAAGGTCAAAGGTCATGAACAGGTCAAAATCTTCTTGAATCGCATTAAATTTGGTGGGATGATTGGTTATTATCCGGGGACCATTTGATTAGATTTTGAGATCAATCGGGTCAAAGGTCAAGGTCATGGAAAGGTCAACATATTTTTTTTACCAAAGCACGATACATTTTTGTCCAATTGGCATGCAACTAATGCCAAAATGTTCATAATTCAATGCCCAATCTTGTGATATGTGAAGGTATGCGCTCTACCGAGTGCCCATTCTAGTTTAATTTGAAGTACTAGTATATTCCCAAAAATGCAATTTTTCCACGAGGACATGCGTTTCCTCTGCGGCCGCTCTGTCTCCTCTCTCGAAGCAAAGCTGAGTCTTGAGTCTTGAGTCTGGAGTCTTGTGCTGGATCGGCATGTTCGGCTGTGGTGGTGAGGACGAAATTATTTTTCAGCTTTCGATGCCTTTGTGACCCGATCACTGTTTGTATAAGTTCAGCCTCGCTTTGGCGCTACGGACCTGGAAGAGCTGTGTGGAGTTCAGTGAAAATGCAAACTGAAAACGGTTCGCATAAAAAGACTCCGGCTTTGAAGCTTCTCACTGGGAGACGCTGGAGTAACTTTGATATCCTTTAACGGGAATCAACATATTAGTCTCCTGCGTCTGCAGTACTGCTCTGTGTGAAACCTTAACAAACTGGGATGGAGCAAATAAATACACAAGTATACATTTGGTAAAACATTTACTGACATTCTCTTGATAGACAACGCTCTTATGTGTCATTTAGAACGGCATACAACAAACAACCATTTATGTAAAGGACTTGATTGCAGTATAAATAACTCATGACTGCCACACACATTTTATTAAATCACATCCATTGTCATTATACCCTCACACTGACATCCAGCTTCAATTTGATCAAATCTATTTCAAGCGGATATTGGTTGTTTGACACATTGTCGGCCTTCTCATGCCCATTTCAACACGTCGCAGACGAACAAACCCGAGAGAGATTTATCGCCTGTTTCATTACAGACTTGACACAGGATATATTTCAGATTGGCTCTCTGTGCCTGTGGAACAATAGCACATCAGACACGCCCTGTCGAATATTTTTTTGTCTTTTCTGGTATTAACTGGAATCAGCTGGCGATTTCCCCTCCTGGTGCTCTGAGGGTCCTGCAATCCTGGTGCGACTGCTCAGTTGAGACAAGTGCTTGCCGTACAGGAATGTGTGTGCGTGTCTGCTCTCTGTGAGGGTCTACCACATAGGCATGACGGCACCAGCACGATAAAGGGGATAAGGAAATGGAGGGAGACAGAGAATGAGGCAATCTATATGGAAGATATGGACAAAGCTTGATTCTGAGACAAGAGATCCTCTCTAAAAAAGGCTCTGATCATAAATTAAACATATGCATGTTGATAACTCTGCATGGGTAAAAGAGTATGATCCACTGTGCTTTCCATAGTCAAAGTGAATCAGATGCCGGCTCCTCCTGTAGGACCAGAATACGTGAAAAGCCCCCAAAACAAGGGCTGCATCCGCATCTCAGGGCCACGGATGAATAGGAGAGGACAGATTGAAGAGAGTTTACTGCCGATGGGGAAGTGGACGGGTAGAGAGGGTATTGTTTGGTCAGGCCAACAAATAATGGCTCAAAGTTAGACAATAAAGGAGGGTCATTAGAGGGAAGTACAGAAAGTCTTGGGGAAGGATGTGACCTTAGTCCATAAAAAATGCCATTAAATTCAGATATTTTCTTTTTTTAAACTTATTTTCGCGATGTTGTTCAGTGGGTAACTGAGGGTTCTGCAGCCAAAGGAAATAGTTACCTTCGCATTGAAAATGCGGAAGGTTATGTTTTGATCGCCGTGTATTTATTCATTTATTTATTTATTTATTTGTATGTGTGTTCCTCGCATAACTCAAAAAGTATTAAACCGAATCGCATGAAATTAGGTGGGATGATTGGTTATTATCCGGGGACCATTTGATTTGATTTTGGGATCGATCGGGTCAAAGGTCAAGGTCATGAAAAGGTCAAAATGTTCTTTTTACCATAGCGCGGTCAATTTTTATCCAATTGGCATGCAACTAATGCCAACATGTGGCGAAGGTATGCGCTCTAGCGAGTGCCCGTTCTAGTTACAAATGATTTGATTCACACAAACTGCTTAAGTCCCAATCTTTCATGAAATGCAGACAAGCAGTGACGCGGCCTTATTTTTCACCCCTCATTTTTCCGCGATATAAGCGATGCCGTACGTGAGCGATGCATTGCCGCTGCCGTTTGTTCTCTGCCTGTCTTCCCACGCACAGTCTCTCCACCTGCGCGTATTGTAGCTGCAGAAGCTGCGTGAGCAGATCGGCGCTCCCCGCACAGCGGTGCCAGAGGCAAACCATTAATTAAGCAAAGCGATAGAAATTGACGCAGCTGGCGGTACAACATATACTCATGAAATACTCGGCGCGCCAACCCACATGCAATCGGCACAATCACACACACACACCCAGCAAAACAAAAATAAACAATGCCCACATTTTGGATATGCACTCACACGCTTGTACACAGACACGTTGTGCACTGATGAGAGTGTGTCTGCAGGCGAGAAACAATCAGTCAGAGAACAAAGAAACACTTTCAATTAACGATTTCCTCGTCATCGGCTAACTCTGTTTGGTTTTTTTTTTCTGCGTGGGGTGGTTTAGTTGCATGTAGCCGTTGGGCAATCGAACCCGATAGTTAAAATGTATGTGCGTGATTGCATGGACAGGCCCGTATGGAGCTAACGATTGGTTGTGAAAAGAGAGGAGACTTTTTTATGGCCTGGCTTCCAGCGAGCCACTGGGGCTTTGGTTTATCTCTGACTTTACATCTTTGCCCCATTCCTCATGTCAAAGGCTGATAGTGAAAAGCTTTGCTCACATACACATTGTCGACATACAACTACCTACCTCTCGGTGTCTCTTTCTCTCTTACACACACACACACACAGTTATACTGAGAAAAAGAAGTTAAATCGGGTTGTTTAGATTGGCTGTCTCAGAGTAAATCCTCAGTCCTGGACCCTATGGAGTGAGGTCATGGAGGAGCAGTCAATATGGATTAAGGCAAATTGCTAGGTTGTCTATGAGAGGTGAGACAAGGAGAGGGAAAGGGAGAAGAGGAGAGGAGAGAAAAACCTGGTTGGAATGCTTTAAAATGGGACCTCGGCCCAAATATTACGACAGACGAGCAAAGCACACACACACACACACACACACACACACAAACACACTGTCACTTGGGCTAAATCCACACTAGTGCGTTTTAGTTTTGAAGAGCATATCTTTTGTTACGTTTCCGCCTCGCGTCCACACGACTTCAGAGTGTTAGAACCATAAATAAAAAGGACGCGATTGAAAATAGTTTGAGACCGTTGCGTTGCAGTGTGGACGGGCAGACGCGTTAACCTTTAAAAGCGATGGCGCAGACGTCCGCGTCAGCTACTCGATTGGGTCCGCCCCTGAGCTAAGTCGGGGTTTGCGGCTTTGAAGAGGACGATGGAGATAAAACACAGGACTTTCCTTTTCTTACCAATGCTTCGTTGTGCTTGTTCTGCACAACTAGTGTGAAGTTCACAAAGAAACTGTGAACAAACAAAAGCATAAAATGCTCTCCAGGTCGACCGGGACTTCGGCCGCCAGCAGAGACAACGAAACGGGGTGAGAGACGCCTGTTGACCAAATGTCTTGACCCATAACTTTGATTTGTTGGTGTTCAATTTTAAAGTGAGTGTGTGTGTGAGAGAGAAAGAGAGAGAGAGAGAGAGATTGAGCAAGACCTGTAGTAACTATGTTTGAGAAATAAACCGTTTCTGTTTGTGTGTGTGTGGGAAGATCTGAAGTATCAAGCACAACCTTTTAATAATAAAGAGTCATACTCTGTTGTATTTGATGTCACGATGCAACCAGTCTACTTCCTGTTTACACCAGCACTCGCATGCCCAGTGTAAGTGAACGGTCATGTGACATTGGTTTTAAGGCGCGTTAGTATGGACGGAAAGCATTTGTAAAACGGTGGATGTAGCTTTAGGTAGACACAACCTCTCCACACACTGAGGTAGTCACACTTAACCCTTTACCCTCACAGCTTTACCACACCCTTGTGCACAGCGCACACACAATTAAAAAAATACAACCTTTTCTAAACAAATCTCCACACAGACACGAGCTCACTCGATCTCTCTCTCTCCCTCTCTCTCTCACACACACATAGAAACACACACTCACATTCCCTCTGTTTCTTATTATCCGAGCATCATGAGATGTTTTGCCGGTGACATGTCCAAAGATCTGTCACTCTTAACTCTTTCAACTGCCCCTCTGGAATGTGAAGCATTATTCCAAAAAAAAGAGAAGAAGAAAAAGAAGAGAAAAAAGAAATATGGTGCCCCTGCTGTCTTTGCTTCACACGTTCACAAAACTCCATAATGGTAATTACTCTTCACTTCATGATTAGAACATATGCAGCCAGTGAATGGCCAACAGATGTGGCCCGATAGTCCTGTGATTTTGAGACGCAGATCATTTTAACTTTGCCTTGAATATACAATCACCCTCCTTTTGAGAACCTCCATTTTTTTGGAGGGGACGCAATGCATGAGTTTGGTTATTTCTCTAACCCGAGGAGAGAGTTTAAGTGCACTTCCGATGAAGGGATTCGAGGAGTCTGGTGCCACTTTTAAGACGAGACGCTCATAACATCTTCTCGCAGGATCATTGTTGCACGTTCGAGAGGCAGTGAGAATTGTCATCTGCCCGACCTTATCTCGTCCACATCTGTCCTCTCATTTCGCTCATGCATCCAAGTCTCTTGGATTTCTGATCCAACTTGTTTATCTTGGCCAGTGTTCGCCCATTATTTCCTTATGTTTCCTGTTATTGCTGTAGTTTTCCCATCTCTCCCAGATTTAACCCGCAGAACATTCAGCTTGCATTAACACTGACCTGGAAAAACCAGAAGTTTACCCAGTGTGACTCACATGTTTTCCACATTTCGTCTGCGACAAGAAATAAATGACACATTGCCGGCCACAAAGCTTGATAGAGAGATAGGCAGATGCACAAAGAGACGCGAGAACATCAATCGTCACGAACCGGGCCGAGACAACGCAAGGGGAATACACACAAGTAGTAGTTAACGGAAAGGGTTTTATTTGTGTGCGAGAGAGATTTTTTAGCCTTTACACAGATTCTTTAAAATAAAGTGCTTCAAAAAAATCAGGTTGTTTAAAATAAAAACCAAAACAATAAAACATAAAAATAAAACATGAACCGGGCCGCACGGCCGAGACAACGCAAGGGCAATACACACAAGTAGTAGTTAACGGAAAGGGTTTTATTTTTGAGAGAGAGAGAGAGAGAGAGAGAGAGAGAGAGAGAGAGAGAGAGAGAGAGAGAGAGAGAGAGAGAGAGAGAGAGAGAGAGAGAGAGAGAGAGAGAGAGAGAGAGAGAGAGAGAGAGAGAGAGAGAGAGAGACCCCAGAGGGCCTTTTAACAGCAGCACTGGCACCACACGGCCCAGGTGTTGCCCAATGCTGCTGATTACCTCAGGTGTTTCCACTCTTCTGATGACCCCTGGCCACGCCCACCTGCAGGGAGGCAGAGGGTTCGTCACACGTGTTTTGTACACAACAGGGTGTCATTCAGCAGGTCATCGAGTGCAGGTGGGTAGGTACCCCCCCCCCCGCCCCCCTCACACCCCTCTAACGCAGAAAAAGAGTCAAATGACTCTGACTGAAACCTGGACAATTAAAGGATCACATGCTAAACTGGTCCTCTATCAACATGTGACTGACACCGTGCCACAATCCTCAAAAAAAGGGCCTTGGGCTCCAAGGAGTAATATCCATTACCCATCAAGCACCATGGCGGCCCTGGGCTGCACCATCACAAATGGAACCATCTGCCTCCTCCATCTGCACTCATTTTGTCCATTATTCTAGGGCCAAAAACAATCCTTCCCTCCGTCTTCCCCCTCATGCTCCACAACTTCTTACTACTGTAGCTTACCACCACCGGGATGACTGTGTGTGTGTGTGTGTGTGTGTGTGTGTGTGACTACTGGACTCTGTAAAGCGACTTCGGGTGCCTTGAGAAGCGCTATATAAAATAAATGATTATTATTATTATTATTATTATTACACCGCCTTTTGCAATTACTCCCACAGCTTATTTAAAGACACGTTTGCATATTTACACGCGATCGTTTAGGTCCTCGTCTCTTATTATGTTGTCACAGCGCTTAAATCCTATCCCCGTTCTATGTTGTGGTGTTTGTGTGTGGTCATTCATGAAGCAAATTCCCTGTGTCAGGCCCTACTGTATGTGTGACATAGTGTGTGTGTGTGTGTGTGTGTGTGTGTGTGTGTGTGTGTGTGTGTGTGTGTGTGTGTGTGTGTGTGTGTGTGTGTGTGTGGCTTAACGTCTTGTGTCTTTCAACATCTTAATAAAGATGGAGATTGCATCGCATCCCAACTTATTAATCAGCCGTCCCCGCTGCATCACTCAGCACGTCTGCATGTGAACGTGTGTGTCTCCATATACAGGTATTAAACTTCATAAAGCTCGGCCTCCTATCTGATCAAAGTGATTAACATCTGTTTAAGCTGTAAATTGCCTGAGGCGATTCACATTCATCGATACCGGCATGTTGAGAATACTGCAGTACTTTTCCCGGCACGGTTGTATTTTTGTTCGCTATTTGTTTATATTGCGATATATTTTATTGAAAATTAACAAATTATTTTATTGCCACGTTTCACCCGACTTCAAACGGCGGCCGTGACACATCACCACAGGGGCGTTTGTAGGATTCAAAGAAAGAGGGGCTAAGTCCAAAGGGTAGTGGTATGGGTGTACATGCTTGTTACAGACAGGATTTTCAGGTCATAGTGATATTTTATGCTCATTTGTACACTATCACTGAAATAAAGATGAACTAGTTCAGTGTAAAATATACCATTCAATGGAGAAACAATAATAAAATAAAATATATTAATGCAAAGAATAGAGAGATGTCGATTGATATTTCTTGGGTATCTCTCGCTCAATGGAGACAGTTTCTAACTATTCCCTTTCATTTGCCTAAAGTAAAGCTACATGTAAACAGGTAACACTCGTTAACAAATACCGATTTTAATATATTATATGATGTATATAGCCACATTCTGTAACTACCTGGACTGACAAGTCCACACCGTGCATCGTTTACTTTGAGCCAACCTCATTGGCTGTCATCGAGAGACTTTACTTGGCAGAGTGAGAAAGCCAGCGCAGCAGCCTCCCCCAGGTCCTAGTGCCTGGCGAATATATCGTTAAGTATCATGATGGACTATTGGATTTTAATTTGAAGGAGGAAAAAACATACAAACTAGAACGCACGCATGTTAGAGTTGTAAATAAGTTGTCCATGTGAGAAACAGTAGTTTAATTGAGACTCCGCCCACTCCTCCTCTCTACCTTCATCTGCCTGATGGATCGTGGAGGTCTCCATCGTGGAATATGCCGACGACGAACTATTCATACACTCTGTCATATTTATTGAATGTATTTTAACTCTAAATCTGTCCTTCTGGTCACATGACATCTATTGTTCTGTCCATCCTGGAGAGGGATCCTCCTCTGTTGCTCTCCTGAAGGTTTCTTCCCTTTTTTTCCCCCTGAAGGGTTATTTGGGAGTTTTTCCTGGTCCGATATGAGGTTTTGGGATAGGGATGTCTATGTGTACACATTGTAAAGCACTCCGAGACAAATTTGTAATTTGTGAAATTGGGCAATACAAATAAACTGAATTGAATTAATTGTATTATGAAGCCCCCCTAAAACAGGCCAAACGACGCCCCTGCCTCCCCAGTGTTTTTGGTGTGAGGAGTGCAGATCTCTGGAACCGCCTGGGCCGCGATGAGCCGGATGGTTCAGACGTCCACACCGCCGGTGGTGTTTGCGGTGGCTCTGTGATTTAGACCGACTGACTCCCACAAGATGAATCTCTTAAATCACGTTAGATTAACTCGGAAGAAAATATATTTATTTCATTTTCAATTAAGCTGAGTCGGGGGAGGCGGCGCGTGGTCACATGGATGATATACTTCAACATCTGGGAGAGGGGTGGAGCTGTCACATATTCTAATCTATCAGTTGGCCTGATAGATTACACAATATGGATATTGGCTCATAGCGCTTTAATGTGATTGTTTGAGGAATTTCCGGCGAGCTTTTCCAAGTATATATTGTCACGAAGAAGAACTCTCAAAATGTCCATTTCCTTCTCTACTCCCTTCTCTCCCCTTTATCTCCTCACATCCTCCTTCATGCCTTCTCCTTTCATTCTCTACGCAGACAATTATTTCCATACTTCTTCAATCCCTTCTTTCCCTCACATTCCTCTTCTTTTCCTCCCTCTCCCCCTTTACCGGCTGATTTTCTTCCCTAACTCCTCATTTCATTTCCTAAAGTCCGACTGATCCGCGTTGATAATATCACTTGTTTATTTCCTCACGTAGTCATACGCATACATCACTCCAAATGAAAGCTGCTATCATGATACAATAAAACACTGTGGACTTAACCTGCTAAACCATCTCCCAGATTGCGGATACTGAGCATGAATCATCAGCGTGTGTGTGTGTGTGTGTGTGTGTGAGAGAATGTGTGTGTTTAGAGGAAAAGTTTGGAGACATACAGCTGGAGTTGGGATGTGGTATGTTTTACAGCCTCGTGCATTGACCGGGGGAGTGTTTTATTAAAGTTAACGAGAGAAGGCCGCGCCCCTTCCACTGCCCATGTCCAAGCTTAAGTGCTTGTTACCCCCCGTTACTCTGAAGATGTGTAAATCTCCCTCCCTCTCTCCCTTTTCTCACTCTCCGTCTCTCCCTTGCAAACAGGAAAGAGGAGTGTCCAATAAAATCTCTGTCTGTGTTGAGAGGAGGGGTTTCTGGGATTCACGGGGCATTTTGTGTCTTCTGTCATGTTTATGACAGCAGCATGTCTGGCTTTAAACACTCACACACACACACGGAAAATTGCTGCGACTGACTCCCGTGACCTCTTCACGTCAAAACTCGACATGTAAAAGTTGCCATCCAATTTGCGAGCGTGTGCGGAGACGAAATAAGGGAAAGGACCAAAAGGGCAAAGATTGTATAAACGGGTTGTAAAAACGACCTTCTATATGTCAAAGTGAGATGTGCGTTCAGCCTCCTTATCTGGGTTTACGAGTTGTCTAAATAGTCTGTGTCTCTGTGTGGCATCATGGGGCAGGGAGGAGGGAGAGAATCAGAGAGAGATGAGGAATCAATAAGGCAGAAAATGAGATCATAAAATATGATAAAGGGCAAAGAATAATGTCTCTCTTGCCATTGGTGCATATTTCTCTTCCACACCAATACCAGCATATTAACTTGTTGATAAATAATGACAGTCAGCGATGGGACTCGAGCTGATGTTTTTTCTCGATGTAAGACAGTCGAGGTTTTTCAACTGCCAGTTTTTCCAAGAGAGACACCGTGCTGGTGGCAGGGCCGTAAACACAGATGATGTCATGGGTCCTGTATAGGTGGGGGGAAGGGGGGGGTGGGCGGAGCTGATGAAAACGATGGTCAGAAAGTGGACATTTATAGCATGGAGCTACGCTTGTAGTCAAAGGGGATCTGAATGACGCAAGACTGTTTATCCATCTCCATCATGGTTTTTTTTCCTTTTTTTGTTTTCACTATTTTTTTTGAAAATCATTACGTTTAACCCTTGTGTTGCCTTAGGGTCATTTTGACCCGAATCAATATTACACCCTCCCCCCGCCTTAGGATTAATTTGACCCCATTCAATGTTTAATGTCGGTGTTCTTTCGGTAGTCAACAAACAAACATAAAGTGCCTCACACTTAAACTTGGAAAACAATATTAATTCTAATAATTTTCTGGAGGTTTTAATTGCTGGCGTCAAATTGAACCCAAAGGGTAAAATATGTTAGTAAATATAAAGGTAACAGGAGGGTGAAACATTGAATCGGGTCAAAATGACCCAAAGGCGGGGGGAGGGTGTAATATTGATTCGGGTCAAAATGACCCTAAGGCAACACAAGGGTTAAGAAGCAAGCCAAGCTGAGCTGTCATGCCTTTCCAACATGAAAGAGGCAGCCAGGAACTAGGGCCCCTGATGATGGCGTGCACAGGGGGGAGGGGCGGCGTCATACCTTACGCCACTACACGCTAACATGCGCTCGTACCTGGAGGATTACAGCTGAGGCCAGAAAAGCGTGAGCAGCTTTACTGTGAGCCGCAAACTGTGAGCTGAGCCAGCACATCAGTGTTAATATGTTGTAACAACAGCCCTGGCCCTGCAGCGTTTTGGTGTTCAGCCACTTTAAATGGTGACACTTCAGCACATAATAGGAGGAATTAGTTCAACCTGTTTCTTTTTTTATTAACAGTATACAGTGGTGTAGACATAAAAACAAATGGCATCGCAGTCATTGCAATCATGAAAGCACCTTAGGCCATCTTGGATTCCAGGGGCGACATGTGGGGGCGCGGAGAAAAGATTTGTGAAATTAAAATGCATGGGATGATAAAACTGTGGACCACGAGAAACACAAGAAGAAAGAGGAGTGAAATAACCAGAAGCAGCCGATGTCTCAAATTCCGAGGAGAGGGAAACAGACCAGACAGACAAGTGTGACTTACTGTTGTGCATTCCTGTTTGAAATGCTGTCGCCATTCCTTCGGCGTTAACGTTTTCTATGGTGAGAAGATTGCACCGTGGGGTTTTTTTCAAAAGTTTATCAGAGCTTATTTTTGCAGGAATGTTTTAAAACTCTGAAAATCTACTGAAAGCTTTTTTGAGGGGGGGGGGGGGCTGCATAGCCTGACAAGACAATTTTGGCAATATTTCTTCTGAAGAGAACGATTTTTGGAGATTAAAGGCCCTAAACAAGAACATCATTTCATAAGATGGATTACTTTTAATTATTGCCATTAGAGTTGAGCAGAGTGGAACGATTGCAAGGGATGACGGAAGAGGGGGAGAACCCTGTGGGGTCTGGGGTCATTGTCTAGATTATATAACATTTCTTAAATTCACCTTTTAAAAGGCACTTTACATTAAAAAAACTGCAGAAGAATCTCAGCTGCCTATATGATGAGGCACAATTGTCCTAAGGCACAAGTGTAAAGAGATAATATGACCCTAAAGCTAAACACATTTTTTTATTATTGTTTTTTCAGTAGAATTGTGATCTGTCGCACAATTCATCAAATAGATAAGAATGGGACTGAGAAATGACTTCATACTGCAGATAAAGCTTCATGAGGTGTGTGCAAACGAAAAATGACCATACCAATTTTTTCTAATAATGTGTTTTATATCTAAAATAAATTGTACGTAATATACATGTTGAGAAATAGAAAACAGAAAAAAATGGTTCAAGGAACAATTCAATCCAAAATCATACATTCAGATTGTTCCTCTTACCTGTAACGCTATTGATCAATTAAGATTGTTTTGGTGTGAATTGCACAGGTTTGTAGATACTGGCCAGAGAGATGTGTAACTTCTCTCCAATGTAGCGAGACTGCCTGGCGTCTGGCGTGTGGTGTGCAACACGCAAACATTAAATACATTTTAAATGCATACGCCACTGTCTTTTGACAGAAATTAAGATAATCCACAGACTGAGCAGTTTAATGTAGGAACTATTTTCTTTGTTAGTTTGTTTGTGTATTTTATTCAGTCAATCAAATCAAAAACAATACAATATTATTCTATATAATATACAAAAGAGAAAGACTGAAAAGGTATAGGTAGAAGCAAAAAATGCTTATAAATTCCTATCCTAAATTAAAATCAAAATATATCAGAAAATGTATATAAAATAAAGAAAAAACAACAAACAAAATAAAAAACAAAATATATCTTTTCATATATATATATATATATATACTTTTCTTTCAACCGTATCACTGCGCAGAAGGGAGCGTTTGATGAATTTAAATGACAGTAAACCTATTTTCCAAAAGGTCTAATGAATAAAACATTAAGAGAATAATGAACACTTTAAGAAAGTATAAATACAATAATGGCCTCTGAAAAAGGTGTTCACATGGTTGTTTGTCATTGATAACAGACACCAAAGAGGGCAAGATACCGATGTTGATGGTGACGCCTGCAAAGTAAAGACACTTCTTTTTTTTAAATAAAGGAGACACGCAAACTGGTGTTTGGTGTTTTTCACATTGGTATTTTTTTTAATCTAATCGGCCCTCTGTTTCTTCTCCCTCACCCCTAAAAATCCGGGACCCCCTGCAATGGAGGAATTGGCACAGAGTCTGAGAAGAGACCTCTTCACCTCCCCAGTCAGCAGGAGTAAATTCGAGCTGGGAGTACTTTAACGCTCTCTTTCCCACTCCTTCTTTCCCACTCATTCTTTCCCACTCCTTCACTTGCATGTTTATGTTTTAATGCAGGGGTCAGGAACCTTTTTGACTGGAAGAGCCATAAAAGCCAAATATTTCCAAATATATTTCATTGAGAGCCATATAGTATTTTTAACGTATAATTGTAATGCGACTTCTGGTGCTGCATGATGCTACGAGGGGGGAGGGGGGGGGATGACTTTTATCTGGCGCGATAGAGAAAATTACAGGATGGCGGGCGGCGATTTTTTTTTTCTCAACTCAAAAATCGCTGCTTTAATGCCTCTACGCAGTCGCATTGATATCGATGTTCGGTGTGGATACACGGCCACATTAAAAGAAGAACAGTATGGGGGAGAAATACAGGAAAATAAGTATTTGGGGGTGAGGGGGGGTCGAGACTGTGGGAGGTAAAATGGGGTCGTGTGGAAAATAAATCTGGTGTTTAGTGATAAAGACAGAGGAGAGGAAAGTGGTTGGGCACGGCAGAAAATAAGAAGAACGAGGAGGAAGAGACGGAATGAAAAACAAGAACGAGAGCCCCTGGAAGAAGGCAATGGAAAAAGAGGAAATGTGGAAAGTCGAAAAGCACCCCGACGGTATCATAAAAAATAATAATAATAAAAAAGATTGTGAAATACAATATCAGAAAGAGGGATAGGTTTTGAGAGCAGGATCCGATCAGATATGTGTACATAGGAGATGGGTGAAGAGAAACGATGAAAAAATGGAAAGAAAGAAGGAATGGAGAAGGGTGGGAAGTGCAGAAGTCAGCAGGGTGGAGTATAAATACAGCAGGATTATAAAGTCACCCTGTTCTGCTTTCTGCTCACCATCTCTTGTGACAGAACACAGAAAGAGGCTTACTAGGAGTTATGCATTGCAAACAGTGTGTGTGTGTGTGTGTGTGTCGGTGTCGGTGTGTGTGTGTGTGTGTGTCGGTGTGTGTGTGTGTGTGTGTGTGTGCCCGTGGCCATTAATAACATTTTTAAGAGATCTAGCCAGGCCCCGCCCTGCCCTCTGTGCCCTGTCCCCGGCTGCATAGCGCTGACTTCATAGGCTCCCAGTCGATTTATCCACCCAGGCAGAAAGATAACAAATGGACATTAATGCCATCTTTTTCTCTCTTCTTCTTCTCTGTTTCACATCACATACGCAGACATACCCGCACAAACCTGAGAGTGCACCCACACGACCGTCGGCCTCCTCCACTGTAGCTCGGTGGGTAATGGCCGCCTGGCCAGCGTCCAGAATTTGATTTCACTTTTCAAAATAAATGATAAAACACCATAACAGTCAATAACAAGCTATCGAGACGTTGTCTTGTACATCAGCAAGTTGGTGGCTGTCTAGAATGTCTGGATGGATGGCTCTCCGTCAGACCTTTTTAAACACTCACGGGCCCGACTAAACGACGTCGTAACAAACGTTCGCCTGAGCCGAGACGCCACTCAGGTTTATTTAGAACACATCGATTTTACGCCACGACAGGAGAAATATCACAGCCTCGCAGTTAATATCATAAGCACGGAGTCTGATGTGGACTAAACAACAATAAATATTTTTTAAATGCAACTAAGCTGATGTAGCAATTTGGCTGCTGAGTGCTGTGAGCCCAGCTGATATTCTATTGGCCCGAAGGCGTGTTGTTACAGGCCGGTTAAATATACACAGCGGCCGCATGCTTATGCCAGTCGTAATAAAGGCCGGTTTATATCTGTAAGGTGAACAATGAGGAAGAAAGAAAGACATGAGTTTGTAACGGGGGCTTCTTTGTGAAGGAGCTCGTCAAGCTTGAATAGACAGCAGTTCAATTAGTCGCCTAAATCTAATAATTTCAGCCAAATTTAATTAGGGGTAGGTTTAAGTCTAGGTCTGACTTGATTTCCTAATTTCCTTCATCCTCAAAGCATCCATTAACACAAGTCCAATGCACTTTTAGGATCGTAGACTTAACTCTCATCCTGATGTGGTTAAAAGCGGAATGCCATAAAGGCTTAGAGATGAACATTCTTCTTGTTCTTTTTGGTCATTTAATGCTCACCGACCTCGTAAAGAGGCATTATCAGCTCTGGCTCTGTCGCACTCTGGAGTGTTCTCAGTCGTGCATTCCTGTGTTTGTCATGTGAACGCTCACCACAAGTTATTTAAGTGAAACTAATCTAATCCGGGGCACAAGGTCATCCTGAACGTATACTTTTATTGATAAGTCTCACATGTTATCGTCCACCTTCATGAAAACGCCAGAGTAGAAGAGTAGAACTTAGCTCAAGAAGTCATAGTTTGAAACGTCGTCTATGCATGTCTAAGAATAATAATCTTTTTACCTTAAGTGTTACCGCACAGAACTATGTGTTGTTTTTTCTGCAAAACTTTTTTTTTAGAAAGAACACGTTTATGCTTGATGGACTATCTTCGACTGCAAATAAAACCCCTTGTCAAAAAGCAGCAGGTACTAGAAGGTTTAAAAATAAAATTCACAAGCTAACTGGGTGATCAGAGGGACATTAGTGCACTTCAAACCTACGCAATAAGACCCATGTTTAATATAAGGATACAAGCGAAAAAGAAAATAAAGACAAAAGCTTTTTTTGTTATGATAGTAAAGCTTGACCGCCCACTCTCCCTGCCTTCTGTTCCATTTGGGGAGGATTTTACCCTCCTACTGTAATGGAAACAGCACCCCGGTGCCCAGGAAACAGGACTCAATGTTCCAGAGACACCTCTCCCCATCTAGGGCCCTTCTGACGAGACCTCCGAGGCTCTGAGTCAATAGCTCATACTATCAACGATGAGGTTAGTGAATCAGAGAGAGTGCATTGACGGAGCTATTTTCTCCGGTCAATACAAATATCATCGATTGGCATCAGTCGCAGTACATCCCGTCCTGTCCCGTTAGCCGTGGACACATGCCGCGCGTCAGAGAGGTGGATCCATACGGCAGTTAGACTTGCAAGGCGGCGGCACACATCTGTGCTCGGCACCCCGGGGGTCGTCCCGTCGTGCCGCTCGCCGGCCCAGCTGCTTTCTACGCCCCGTTGACTTGTGTCAAAATCCGAAAGGCCGCCGGTCGTGTGAGCACAATGCGATGAAGGGATGAACGTCTGCGAGCTGAAGCACAAAAATAGCGATTGTAACCTTGTGACCTCTTAAGTTTAACGTCGGCCTCAACCTCTGACCCCGATTGGAGATCAAACAGATAGTGTATTAACTTATTAGCGGTCGTGACACTGACATATCCTATCTGCCATAACCTTTTAGTTACTGACCTATTTTCCAAACCTGCCATCGTAGTGCATTTGGTCTTGCCTATTTAGTTAAGTGTATCCAATCAATTTGGACTGTTGTGAATACGCAGACTCGTCGCTAATTTGTGGATTTTATATTATTATTTGAGTCAAAACGGCAATGAAGTTCAGAAAAGTAACATCTTTGCTCCAATTGTTTTACTTTTGCAGGTCTTCTGAAATGTATAATAAAAATAATAGTGTTTTCTCAACAGCTCACGATTGGCTGCTTTGCTGCACAGAAACAGCACTTTACTGTCGGTATAGTAGTATAACTCAATTCTGATTTCCAACTACAGATTAATGTATTGTCCTGATGGATGTTGATGTCAGACCAACATTGGGTTTTAGTGAAGATGAGCTTTTGATTTCTAACAATTCAACGTCTATCCGATGTAAGAGTTATATTTAGAGACGTATCTAAACGTGCTTTTTACGGGATTCAGAACATTTTTACAGAAAGAAAAACAACTATTTGCTTTGTAAAGATGGAGTGGAGAATGAAGAACAAAGTCTCCATGCCTCTGCGTGTGTTGTTAACAAGCTTCTCCTTTCTTTGTTGACATGGACGGGCTGGCTGCATGTGTTTAGGGTGACCAGACGTCCTCTTTCCCCCGGACATGTCCTCTTTTTGAGACCTAAAAAATGCATCCGGCAGGGATTCCAAAAACGTCCGGGATTTTGCTTCGTCGGATATTTGTGTTTCTCTGGGTCTTTCACAAACTAGTTCAGCGCCGCCACTCCCATAAATAACGCGCACTACGCGCTGTGCGTAGGGCACCAAGTCCTGAGGGGGCACCACAAAATAGGCAACTAAAAAAATCCTCATAGTTATAATAATTATAATGCCGATACTATTGCCATCTCAACCGACGGCGTCGTTGTCCCGGGAAGCGCGGCGTGCGTCCTCCGGTTCCCCATTCAGGGGGAAAACACCGTTAGCTCTTTTGCTGCAGTTTGCACCGTTAGCGCTGTCAGCGCAGTGAGTTGCGAACAAGCCGGCGTAGCCGTTACCATCTTGAGAGGCAATACAAATGCTCCCAAAAATGTACATAACACCTTGCAGAAGAAGAAGAAGATGAAGAAGGCACCAAACAACGTTAGCTAACTATTTGAGAACTAGATTCAATCTCCGACACCGACATCCTGTCACAGACCCTGACAGGTTCAGGAAGGTATGACACGTCAGTAATAGATCTGTCTCAGAATAAAGCGGAGGAAACACTTCGGTATCTTGACGGTTGTTCCGCCCTCACAATTCCGAACTAACCCTGAGGGACAACACTTGCCAATCAAAAACACGAGATTGGTCACAATCCTTCAAAAATGTTTCTTTACCTCCTCGCCTCCTCTTCGTCTCCTCCCTGCGGGTGGACGACAATACATTATAAGTGTAGACTTTTCAAGTGATAGCTGTTAGCTCTCATCTTCCATGATGGTCTCCTTGAGAACAGAGTGGCACATTGAAATATTGTTATCTTGACGCTCTGGAATGAACCGTTTCATCTCCTTGTCAATCACACGAGTTGTCTATTCCCAACTCGCAGTCTTTTATGTCGTACGATACATATCCTGAAGTATTCTCTACTTCTAAAGGAAATTAATGTTTGAATAGATTCCCCCTCATTTTCTCTTGGTAATTATCTTTCACAAGACTCTGTGCATGACTTTCTCGTCAGCTTTTTTTCTTCTGTTTGTGATGTTTTTGACTTTCCATCATGCACACAGAATCATCACAGGGCATGTATTAAATATGTCAATCAGATCATAACTTTTATTTTCAAGCATACAAACAAACACACAACCCACGTTCTACTCGCATTGCACTTCTTCGGGGATTGCAGGAAGCGCCCGGCATCGTGCGCGTTTGCAATATTCCAGCTGCCAACATTGATGTTTGCTCCTCTTTTTCCTTTTTTCCTGCCGCCTCGGTGAAGAAAGAGAACGCGAGCGGAATTTGACGGTGATAGATAGATAGATAGATATATACTTTATTAATCCCCAAGGGGAAATTTGTCGTGACAGTAGCAGCAACACACAAGAATAAAAACAAAACACAAAATATAAGAAACAGGGATGAAAGATATAGAAGTATACAAGTAAAATAAAAGTAAAATACAAAACTAAATATATATGTAAATAAATATACAACACACATGCATACACAACACACAACAACACTGACAGATCAAATACAAAAAATATTAAATATAGACAGAGTGCAAAAAGCAAAGTGTGTGTATGAGTGCAGAGCAAATGAAATGAAATGTGTGTGTATGTGTGTAGTGCAAACAAATGAGATGTGTGAAGTGCAGATCAACACTATGATCTGGCAAGAGCTGAACTGTTATAGAGCCTCATAGCCGTCGGCAGGAATGTTCTCCTGTATCTGTCCTTGTGGCAGCGGAGCGTGAGGAGACGTCTGGAGAAAGTCCTCCTCTGTCCCTGTAGGAGGTGGAGAGGGTGGTCCGGGTTGTCCAATATGGACACAAGTTTCTTCAACGTCCTCCTCTCCACCACCTGTTCCAGGTGCTCCAGCTGGCAGCCGATGATGGAGCCAGCCTTCCTAACCAGTTTGTTAAGACGGCTGGTGTCACCGGCTCCGATGCTGCTCCCCCAGCAGACAATGGCGAAGTGCAGCACACTGGCCACAACCGACTGGTAGAACAACTCCAGCATCTTGCTGCACACGTTGAAGGATCGAAGCTTTCTCAGGAAAAAGAGTCGACTCATCCCCTTCTTGTACACAAGAGGCGGGGGCGGGCCAGGACGACGCTCACCCTCAGTCACCCCGTATGCACTGCAGAGTTTCCCCCACCATTCGATCAGGGTGGCGCCCCGCCCCCCTGAAATCTCCGCCCGCCCCCCTGTAATTTTCTCTATCGCGCCAGATTACAGCAGAAGTAATGTAAGGTCCCTTTTCTTAAAGACGTCTTTGTTCTTTTTTTTAACTAAACGTCTGTTATTGATCGTCTCTACACAAAAGCATGTCATTTCTGTCTCTAGGTGTCGCGTTAACACTTCTCGGCTCTCCGAACATGCCACCCGACGCTCTATCCCCGACTCTCTGTGTGGTCACAGGTCTATTCATGTGTGTGTGTGTGTGATCATTTGTTTGTGTCTTGTAATGCAGTTGCTTGCAGGTTTGTAAGTGCAGGCTCGCTGTGGGTGTGAGTATCAGTGTGAGTTTCAGGTGTCCAGCGTCACCGGCCTTCCTCCACAGGGAGATCTCCTCCACCCCTCACCGTCTGCGTGATCACGGTGTATCCGTGTTCGGACGGTCGCTCCAGCTCAAGGCTCTGTGCCCCGATGTACTCGTCATGCAGCTTTAGTTGACCTCTCCTCTGTCTCTGTTTCTTCCTCTCGGAGTCCCACAGCCGCCACACTCACAAACACTCACAGCCCACAGGAGGTACACAAGCAGCAGAGCATTCATGCGCGTATTCACATTCAAGTAGCCACACATGCATTACTCATTCAGTCGCACTCAGGGATGTATGACTGACAATACCTTAAGACAACTACCTGCCAGATGTGCGGGAAAATCTATAGTCGAGCGCATGATATTATAGTTTAGGTTCCAGACACTAAAGGAGTCATAAAGCATTCTTCACCACACTTGTGAAAAAACGACGTGTTGTAAAATGCCACCTGTAGCCGCACTCGATTTAACTGGAGTGTGCTTAATGAAGAGGATAATTGAAAGTTTGACAGGTATTGCCTCAAGATCTGACATCGTATAGCGTGTAAATGCCCGAGATGCCGCCACCTCCGACACAGTCAACGCAACTGTCAAAATACACTTGAGAATGGATCGCTAGTTCATAGTTCCTGTATGGATCTGGGTTTTTTAATAAATACCACAGGGATCAAACCAAACTGCGAGTGAAGACTAATAAAATGAACAGACTGCTGATAAGGTTTCTCGAGGCTGTGTTTCCTGCCAGTTGTGCTCGCGCTGGTGGAGGTGATATTGTGATCAAATCAGGATGTCGGGATCTTCCTTTTTGACGCTGGCAAGCTTGGCGAACTATACTCGAGTGTATTTGACAATTGTGTTATGTAACCTGGGACTACTGGGGTGTTTTTTCTCGGCAGATGTTTCCAGGAGATACCTATCGACGCTGTAATATCTTCTGGGGCATAAATGCAGGAACAGATGTCTCGGATAGCGTATCAAAGGCAACAATGGGCTCTTGCATAATGTTGGAAATTCAAAGTCCCACGCAGCTTGTCACATACTCTCCTCTCGACTTGATATGACAACTCTAGTAGACTGTATGCGGTGCAAGCACAGGTCAAGGTACTTTTATTATATGTATAGTCTTAGTTATTTTTCAACATTCCCAAGTGCTTCATTTAAAATAACACATCAAAAACAGGTCATATACGAGTCAAACTGAAAAAGGGATGATGGTGTATAGCACTAAAAGACTTTAACATCCAGCTTTCTTGCATCACATGTTATCCGTTTGAACTTAATGGGGATATAAGTTATTGTTGCTGGGCTATGATGAGATCAAAAAAGGCAAACTTGTGAGAGAAGTCTGGATAACTTTCAGCCAGTTAAAGGTAATAAAAAGGTAATTGATTAATGCCACATCCTCGGTGTCCATATGCTCACATTTGGGATTTACGTTGACACGAAGCTGACGTCAAAATGCTGCAGGGGGGGTTTTCGTGTCTGGAAATGCCATTTGGATGGGATCTCTTCCAAATACCAAGATTTATAAGCAACACAGGGGATGTGATTTAAACCTATGCAATCTTCAGAAACCAGTTTATCACGAGATCAGTCGAGACATTAGACACCAGGTGTGTCTTCGTGATCCTTCTCTAAATCCATCCTGACAGAGAGTCAGATATACAATTCATATGGATAATAAAAAATATATGACAGGGAAATAACTACAGTGAAAGAAACCACAGTTTTGGGACACAATAAAGGATTACTTCAAGATAAGATAAATTAATCCTGTGTTAGACACACACACACACACACACACACACACTGTGGGACTGTGTGTGTGTGTGTGTGTTCCCTCAGGTTGTTGAGTGATAGGACATACGGTGCGACAAGGTGGGCTGTTTTCTTCTCCGAGGAGGATTCTTAGTTGAGGAGATTCTCCCCGCTCCCTGAAACCAGAGACCTGGAGCTGAGCCCGTCCGAGAACGTTCGTCTTTTTTCTGGGTATTTATCACATTTTAGGAGGAAATGCACTTCTGTCTCAACCTCACCTGTCGAAACAGTGACCACACATCCTGTTTTCTTTTGGTTGCCAAGATCTCGTCTGTCTGCCTTTTTCGATTACCAATTGGTGGTCACTGAGCCTGTACTTGGTCTCTCCATCTCCATCTCTCTCTCTCTCTCTCTTTTCCTCATTTCCAGCTTTGAAAAACAGCGGTTAAAACGGAAATGGAACCAAAGCAGCGTTTCAATCCGCCTGTTCCTATCCTTCAGGCGGTGATTGAATTTTCCCGTTGCCTGCACAAAGCCAGTCCCCCGCAGGAGCATCGGCATTAAATGCTGCCGGAAGCCGGCCTGTTAATCCGCTAAGGAGAAGCATGTGATGAGCAGTGTTGGGCAAGTTACTGAAAATTAGTAATTAGTTATAGTTACTAGTTACTTCTTTTAAAAGTAATTGAATTACTTTACTAGTTACTGAATATCAAAAGTAATTAGTTACTAGGGAAAGTAACTTTTAAGTTACTTTTATGTCTGCTTTTTTAATGTCATGAACAGTACTGAACAGTCAAACACAATAAACATATGTTGTAGACCTATTTATTGCAATCAACAGGGCAACAGGCCTTCAAATCAAGCAGGAGTACAAAAGTCCCTTTTTTAGTTAACTTAATACAAAATAACTGTCTCAGTGATTTAACAGTGTTTTTTTTACCACATTAGGCCCAATGAAATAAAAGTGATTGGCCTACAGTATTAACACTAATTAAAAGAGAAAACAAAGGTGCCTTGAGGTGCTGCATATAATTGAGGGGGGGGTGCTAGTGAGGCGTGTACGTGCTGATCTGGAGTCAGTTTGGTAGGATTTGGGTATAAATAAATTATTTCATTTAAAATATGGATTTTTATTTAAAGATATTCATGTAATTTGCATGCAAAATAGGTCTACCCGAACCAGCGGACACAAAATTCAACCAGCGGCAAAACCGCGGACCTGGCAACACTGGAAGTGGCTGTCAATCACAGTGTGGCACCGTGCGTGCTGGTCGAGGGGGCGTGCCTGTGATTGGCGGAGTAGAGGGGAGGCGGGGTTAACCTGTCGGAAAACGGAAGTTACGGGTGGTTGACGGGAACCGTTGATGTTCGAGCTGCTGAGCTGAGAGGAGCACGCTGTCTGTGTTGGTGAATGCCCAATAAAGGGAGGAATAATAACGTCGTCCCGTCTCCGTGTCATCAGTCCATAACGTCCGAGACGTTACAATATCATTGCGCCACCAAGGCCCTGCGATGTCAGATCAGAAGCAGCTAAAGTAGCCTAGCTTGTCTTCTTGTCTGCAAGTGTTCATTTTTCACAAAAGAGAGTAACGCGAGTAACGAACTCATTTAAATTTCAGTAACTGTAACTGCGTTAGTTGATTAAAAAAAATACTTTGTTACACGCTCGTTACCGCAAAAAGTAGTGGAATTACAGTAACGCGTTACAAAGTAACGCGTTACTCCCAACACTGGTGATGAGATGTATCATGTTCGTCACGCCCGTCGCATCAAACCCACACACGGACACTCGCAGGTCTGTCCGCGCGGCGGGCGGCGGAAGGCCGGGCTGTGGATAAGGCCCCCGTGACGGTGTGGTCATCAGCTGACCGGTGGGAAATAAACGGCGGCCCCCGTGGAGCTGCTCAAATGGCTTCTTTTACCGTCTACTTCTAGGCGAGAGATGGAGGATGCCAAGTTAGAGAAAGGGCGTGTAAATACTCTGAAGCCGTACTCCTGCCTCCTCTCCGAGAATACAAGCCGCGTTTATTGTCGTGGGAGAGGACGCCGAGCTTAGAGATACTGCTGACTCCGTTAGATATTTCACATTCCTCTGAAAAGGGGGGTAAATAAGATTCCTTCAAGATCTTTATAGCTGATCAAACTATGAAGGCCTTTACCAGACTGCGTGTGTGTTTGTGTTACGCGCTCCTATACACAATAGCGGGAACAGTTTTATAGAATATGTAAAGCCACAAGGATGTATATCAACATAATGAGGAAAGGGTTATTGAACAGATGCGTAAGCTGCTGTCAAATCAAAATGCTCATGATGCAAAATGTTCACAGCCAAGAGCTTAATTTCGTTTCCCCTGCAATATCTGCTTCTGAGAAATGAAGACAATCAAAAGGTTTTTCTGGTTGTGTTTTTCAGCAACTCTAATTTGTTATTTAACCACAAAACCCTCAATCTCAACAGACTAGAGTAAGACCCACGCCAAAGTCCTGTGCTCTGTATGCCGAACCTCATCGTCTCAGGATAAGGACGTCGCACTTCCAAGACACACAAAAAAGAAGAAGCTGTTCAAGCAGCAATTACATATACATGTTTGAATGCATTTAGTAAATCAAAAAAGGGGATATGGTCCTGTTACCTTTCGGGTCAATTTCACCCCATTCAATGTTTAATGTCAGTGTTCTTTGGGGTCAATTTGACCCCAGGCTGTTTTTCACTGTGTCAAACATATAAGAAATATCAACTTTTTTATATATTTAAAGGGCTATTTAGGTAGTCAACAAACACACATAAAGTACCTCACACTTAAACTTGGGAAACAATATTAATTCTAATCATTTTCTGGAGGTTTTAATTGCTGGGGTCAAATTGACCCAGAGGGTAAAATATGTTCGTAAATGTGAAGGTAACAGGAGGGTTAAAGAAAAAAAACAGCAGGTTAAGTTTCACGCAGACCATAGAAGAAGAAGAAAAAGCCACCGTTAGCTCTCACACATTTCCCCAGTGTTCCCCATGCCTTCACTGGATCACAGGGTCATCCAGCACGCCTCAGCTCCCAGCAATCCTGATCTAGTGACTCATTGTTCGGCACAAACATGTCCTTTAGAAGTGCTGACCGCTGACCCCTGAGAGGATTAACATTGCTACGGCGCAGTCACACCCGACAGTTTACCAAATGTCCCGAGTCTGACACCGTCCCTCATTGCAGAAGTTTAACGCTCTGACCAGGGTGATGCGTGCATGTGCACGGGTGTTTTTTTTATTCTCCTTGACTTGACCGGTCTCATGTCCCGATGCACTGACCTCCGTGTGGACATAAGCCGCGTCACGTACATTTCACCGAGGGCCACACAGTAGCTTTCAGGTTCTCTTGTATACGCGTCGGGAGGAAATATCCACTGCGGTGTTATTGGGCCGCCTGCGTGTTTGCTCCTCGTCGAATAAACACAACGGCGGCTTTGATAAACCACGAAGCCTTCATTTCACTTTGTATACCGGGGCTCCGGCCGAAACTCATCCGCCAGAAATGCGCCGAGTCGTTCTCGGGGAGATTGGTTTGGCCGCGCTGCCTTTTTTCAAACACGGGGTTCGCATGTTAAACGCCAGCGCTCTTTTCCTCCGGGGAGCTCTCTCGGCTCTTAATCGGCACTTTGATTTTCCGAATTTCAATTTACTGAATGCAACAACAACAAAAAGAAGAAAAAAAAAGTTATTCTTTTGAATCAAATGAACAGCGACAGGGCGAGGGTCCCTCCCGGCCCCCGCCAGCCACTCTCGCAGTGCGGCGCGAGGCCCACGGGGACAAAACACGTGGCGCGTTTGTGAAACACGTGGCCGTGGACGTGCGCTCTTCGGGGATCTGTGTGTACGTTCCCGGCATCGGAAAACTAAAACGAGAAGCGCTTTGATTGGACCTCAGCTCAGAAACATCCTCCGGTATCCAGTCTGATCATCCATTTGAGGAGAAGACCGATGTGAAACGATGACGTCGTGCGTGTGTATCTGTTGAGTGCTTTAACATTTCTGTGTGTGTACGAATGTGGGTCTGTGTATGTGTGTGTGTGTTTGTACGAATGTGCGTATGGTAGTGTGTGTGTTTTTTTTAACCTTTTGCCCCTGTCTCTGCCTTACGTCTCACAGATCCCAGGAGCCTGACACCGGGCCACTGCACACATGCACGCCCTGACATCACAGGACATGACGTTCAACACACACACACACACACACACACACAATAGCAGAGAAAAAAGTGAACCCTTCGGAAGAGAGAAAGTGACAGATTAAAGGAGCAAATTGAAAATGTGAAATCATGCTTGAAGATTAAGCAACAATGTTGCTATAATGAACTAAAAATAATCAAACCGCATTTTTAAACATTTGGCCCCTGGGCAACCTGTTTAATTATGGAGTTACATTTTTTTCTCCATCTTCTGCACATTTTCAGCCATTTGGAGGAGAGCCAAAGACTCTTTGGGAACCATAACAATCACTGGCCTTTCATACAGTTTCTATTTGTACCCCTTGTTTCCCAAAATACACATCTGTGCACATAGTGTACTCACCAGGATGTGTCACTCTATTCTCGATGTGTGTCCCGTGAGTGTGCGTCTGCACATGCGTCCATGCTTGTGTGGGTGTGCGTTCAAAGCAGTCCCAGAATACGAGTTTGCTGGAAGCGGAGCAATCGAGAAGAGAGGCAATACAAACAGATGGAGCCAACTCTACCTCACAACACACACACACACACACACACAGACCACACACACATGTCCGTAGTTTCAAAAGGTTCCTATCAAAGCATCTACTAGCACCGCGCTCCCACATTAACAAGGCAGATGGGCCTAAACGGTTCTGTTTGTGAGACTGACAAACACCCACGGACAAACTGTAACACATCTGCACACACACACACACACACACACACACAGTTGCACCAGGTATTGAAGCTGTACTTCCTCACCAGTGAAAGAGAGCAGTGTCACCTCTCGAAGAGGCTGTTTTTCTAATTAAAGGGAGAGCCCGTTTCCATCTGACTGCAACAGAGAAGCCGATAAAAACGATCTGCTCCGGAGACCCGACTTCCAGGGCCGACCAAAGACGAAGTGTGTGATGTGCGCGCCTGCAACGTTTATCCTTTGCGTGGAGCAAAGAGACGACCAGGTCTGCTTCTTTTTCCTGCCGATGGCCGCATAGAAATGTTTGAAGGACGAGAATATTCTAATTTAATCTTTTTGTCATCTCGTTCGACCCTTTGTGAAACAATTTTCCCGGGGACGCTTATCGCGAGCGAAGGTATCTCGGACTCGTCACTAAGAGGAAACGTTGCCGTTTGCGATGGCTTTTAACCCTCCTGTTACCTTCAAATGTACGAACGTCTTTTACACGTGGGGCCAATTTGACCCCAGCAATTAAAACCTCCAGAAAATGATTAGAATTAATATTGTTTCCCAAGTTTAAGTGTGAGGTACTTTATGTAGTTTTGTTGACTACATAAATAAAAAAGTTGATATTTACCTTCGCATTGAAAATGCGGAAGGTTATGTTTTGATCGCTGTGTATTTATTTATTTCTTTATTTGTATGCGTGTTACTCGCATAACGCAAAAAGTATTAAACCGAATCGCATGAAATTTGGTGGGATGATTGGTTAATATCCGGGGACTATTTGATTAGATTTTGGGATCGATCGGGTCAAAGGTCAAGGTCATGAAAAGTTCAAAATCTTCTTTTTACCATAGCATGGTCAATTTGTATCCAATTGGCATGCAACTAATGCCAAAATGTTCATAATTCAATGCCCAATCTTGTGATATGTGAAGGTATGCGCTCTACCGAGTGCCCGTTCTAGTTCTTATATGTTTTACACAGTGGAAAAACAGCCTGGGGTCAAATTGACCCCAGAGAACACCGATGGGTACAAGTTGTGTACAGGACATTAAAACATATCATCATGTGAATGTTACGTTTTCACAGTTGTCCCCAATAAATTAGGAAAAGTCATGAAATATGAAGCGAAAAAAAAATGATGTCAATCATTTATTTAGAGACGTTAAACATTGAATGGGGTCAAATTGACACCAAAGGTCACAGAGGGTTAAGAGGAACTGATAAAAGAAACTCTGTCCGCCTCTTACAGTTTCATCGTTTTTCCACCGACGGGAGCACCAACAGTGTCTCAGGTTTCACGTCTGGTTCTGGTTTGTTTTTGTTGTCTTTCAATTTTTAGCCTCTGCCAGATTATTAAAATCCATTTTTAGGGGAATAAATGGGTCTTCGTATCCCCGAGTAATATTGGGTCAAAATCGTCAACGTACCTGAGGACAAAGTGCCTTCCTGTGTGTGTCGAGTTGCTCTGTGAGCCAGAGAGACGGGCGAGTCGGGCAAAAGTCAAATATGATGTCAGGTCGAGGTCCGTTTCAATTATGCGGTACGGTTGTTACCTAAGACTCTGTTAGAAATATAAACTTCTCTCTCAAGAGATCTCATCCTGTTTAAGTAGAAGTCAAATGCATGGGGCAGTGCCGGTTGAGCTCATTCTGGTCGGATCTAAGTGTTGCAGTTAACAGTTGGGCTCCGGTTTCCCCAGAATGCAAATCCCAGTGCGCACATTGGACATTTCTGCAGCCAGCAATTACACTCCAACGGCAATATGCAGTGCTTGTTACATCCCTATTCTTTTGCTCTTATAAAATGTCTGTAGACACAATTTTCTTTGCTAAACTTCTTGTTTCTTTTGTCGAGTCGTCCGACCTCAAAGTTAAATGCCCGGTGACAGCTTTGTGGATTACTAAATGGAACTTGGACCAATTTGCAATGTTGTGTATTCTGAATTGGACTCTTTTCAATATTTCCACTGGCTTCAACTCCGTCCAGCAAGTGATTTTGAATTGGAATCCACAACCGTTGGTACGATTGAGATTAATACACACTGCATGGGCGGTGTCCTCTAGAGGACCCGGCGTTCTGAAACAGAAAGAAAAGCGCTGAAATGAATGGAGCCGAGGCCGCCCTGCTCTTGTGAACATGCCGCACTGGTAGATGCCAAATAATAATGATGTAAGTGCGGAGTGTGCTCTAAAATGGCCTTCGAGTGGATTCTCAGTGGCAATATCACCATTACAGAGGTGATAACGGCACCATAATATTATGAAGTACATGCATCCTTCTCTGCACTGTGGCCCCTTCCGTGGTTGTGGGTCTTGATAGAAAAAACTCGGCACGGCATTCTCGATCCATTGATATTCTGCTCTGCACTCGAAGAGGTGAAGGAAAACTTTGGAGCTCCCGTTTGTCAAAGGCGCGCGTGAACCTTTGGACCGTGAGGTCAGGTCAATGTGTGCCAAACTCTCGGGCCGACAGGTTGGTTTGTGTGCTTGGGAGAGTCGAGCGCCGCTCACATTCTGATGGAGAGCTCGCCTCCTCTATTCCCCCCTCGCGGTCCGGGGCTCTCTATGCCTCTCTCTCTCTCTCTCTGCGGCCCTTTAGCAGTCAGGTGGAGTGAAGAACGGGGCGGCGGCGGCAGGGCGGGAGGCGAGGGGGAGGGGGAGCTGGCTGGAAGGGTAACTTTCAATCAGTGAGCTTGGCAGTGGGTCCTCAGCACTGGAATGCCAGGTCACTGCTCTCGTCTCGGTTCTGGGAAGTTTCTCTCCTCCGCCAGAGCGCTGCTGAACTCACCGGACGACCGTCAGACGGCAGGAGGCGACCCCGGAGGTACCAGGCCGAGGGAGCGCGAAGGGAGTGAGAGAGGGGCACACTGTAAACCCGAACGTCCAAATTAATCAAATAGATTAAGTAGTGTATACTCAAAGTTTTAGAGAAAGTTCTACTAACTTAAATATGTCAAGTTGGTGGAACATGTTCTTCTTTTTGAGTAATTTTAACTAATATATTTTGATTAAATGGAACTATTTTGTAAAACATAACGTACGCCCAACGTAATAGAATTTAGTAATTATATGCTGCTAATGATAAAGTCCTGTTATTTCTATTGTTTTAAATATGGATGATTTTAAAATAAACCTAAATCACATGCTAAAATACAATAAAAGTGTAAAATACACAGTAAAATGTGCTTTTAGTTGTTTTTTAGTCAGTATCATAAAAGACTATTGAAGTTGTCATGATAATACAAAATAACTAGTAACATATCAACGACAAATAAAACGTAACGCTGAAAATTCACATTCAACTTGTAGTGTAAATCAACTTGGAGTCATCACGTGTTTTGGCCGTTATCAAGGTGCATTATGGGGATTTCGCGGGAGTCGTTGACTATACTTTCGTCCTGCACCCTTTCGCACGAGGCTGTGGTGTCATCGTCGACTCGGACTGTTTTCAAGGTGAGTGAGATCTTAAGTGTTTTTATATATACGTTGATATGTGTAATGTGTTTAGTTACATTATGTTACAATCAGCCAGTTGCCAAACCTCGAAAAACTAAAACTTAAAATAATTTCCTAGACTTTGCGAGAGACATTACGAGCTAGCTACGTCTGCTTCACTCGCCGAGACTCCAATCCTCTGCCGGAGTCTGTCTCTCAACTTCAGCAGTGGCTGGTTTGAGCTCAGAGACACAAGTGGCGGCTAACGTTGGCTAACGTACGCTCCTCGTGTACTAAGGTACTATAGCTAACGCACGTCGGTTCGCGCAAGCTAACGTAACTTGACGTACCAGCGGAGGAGCACGAGGTGTTCCACTAAACTACCTTGTTCGACTGAGAACATCGCGGCTATGACGTACGCTAGCTAACGTAACTTGACAGTGATCTCCGGTGCTTCTCTGTTGGTTCACGGGCAGCGCCCGGTGTTTATGCTTGACTGTTCACGTCACTCGCATCTCTGGCATTTCCTTTGTTTTTGTGCACGTCAAATAAAAAACACGTTATTGTTAGACCCTGTATGGAAAATCCTAGATAGATAGTGTTTTACGGTGGTGTTATTGAGACTTGCATGTAAGCTGCATAAATGAAATGTTTAGATATGCCACCAACAAATTATGTATTGTCAACTATGTTTGTCAGTGCATTATACCAGCGGTTCCTAACCTGGGTGTCAGGACCTCACAGGCTGTTGCATGGGAATCACAACGTGTTGTGGGAAGAGTCCTTAAGTAAGAAATATCAAAGAACAGCACAGAAAAATCTTGTTTGAAGAAATAAAATGAAATAATTGACAGTAATTGTACTATGGCATAGAATTTGCATCAACCTATCTCCACTAAAAAAAAGTATTTCTGAAAAGGTGGCCAACCAGTAACATATTTTTGGACTCATTTAAAGGTTAAGAACCACACATTATATATTTTTAGAATGAGAAAAATTGTGCAAAGAATGTGTTTGTAATAGCATTCAAAACTCAGTCTTTCATTTTCTTCTCTTCTCTGATGAATAGGGAAACAGTTACCGGTCCTTTTTTAGTCAGTGTTCTTTCAAATCAAATATTTACTTTTAGTTTTACATCGCATACAAAAATGGAAAACATGCCATTTTAAAGCAGTGTTAGCTGTAGTCCATGATCATGTTTTGGTAAGCTAATAGTAATTAACTTGTTATATTAATTAGTAAGTAATAGTAATTCTGTCTTTAAAGTTTTAGATGTTGGTCTAAACTTAACCAATCAGAACCTGCCCAACCGATTCTATGCTGAGCTTGACCGCCATCTTCCACGACTAATGACTTTATTTAGGCAGAAGGCATCAAGAACTGGAAAGACAGCAGATGCTCTGGCTGAAATTTTAAAAATCCACGATGAACAGGTAAATAGATTATTACACACTTCATAGGTTGAACCGGTGGAACTTCGAACAGGTTCAATGACTCAAATGAGCTTTGTGAATTTTGCAATTAGTCCACTCTGTGTTTGACATTTGTTTGATTGCATTAAAGATGTGAACAGGTTATTTGTGGCCATATGCTCTGAATGGATTATTTTAAATGTACAAATGTGTTTTTATCTGAATAGGAAAACCAGGACATACACACCAAACGTACGACTGTTCTCCACGGCCTCCCTGTCTATCTGTGCGAGGATGTATCTGGATTCTTCAGAACCTGCACAGTGAGTCTTCTTAAGTCACTAACAGATTCTACGTGTGCATGATGTAAACAGTTCATCAAAATACTAATATCTTTTAGGACTTACCTTTGTTTAGTCTACCCATACACTTTTCGGATATAGTCTGTTTTCGCCTCACTACAAAGGAACTGTATTGGCAAGTGAGAAGATGTTCAGTAAAACATGTTCCTGTAAATGTCCTTTAGCTTGGTTTCAGTCTCACCACTTGGATTCTCTGGTAATTTGGTTGATTTGTGTGTGCAGAACATGGATCTTATGTTGTTCCCCTCTTACAATGAGACACAGGTCTCCCTTGTAAAAGAGGCCTTTGTTTTCATTGGGACTTGGTTAAGGAAATATACATTATGTCATCTGTGCTGTTCCATGTGTTAGTTTGTGATTGGTATCTCTTTTTCATTCATTCAGGACGAGTCTGATGAGCCAGAGCTTGATGGGGTTGCAGTGGGCCTCCTTACTGTCACCAGTGACAATAACACAAGTGCAGTTCACTACCACCCTGTGAAAATCTCTGTGATTATTGAAAGTGATGTCATGGTTAGTCTCACCAGACTTGGCGATGCCTTCCTGGTAGTCTTTGGATTCATGTATGCACTACACCTCAGCTACCCCAAAGCACTTACCAAGACTTTTGAGTTCATTCAAAAGATCTTACTTGGCCTAGAAAGTGGCAAACTGTCACCGAAGTTGCAGACCCTCAAGAATGTTTTGATGACCTAGAAACGGAAGGCTGCAGCGGTATACCATTATAAAAGGTTCAACATGTTCAAGTTAAAAGGTCTATGATCACGTCTTGCAGCTTTGCAATGCAGCGCCATCATGTGATCTGTTCATGTATGTTATTGTGTTGTGTATTATGGAGGAAAAAAAGGCAGAGGTCATGGTTCTCGGGTTGTTATCTTTGTGCAGATAAAAAATAAAAAAATTCTTTTATGCCTCATGTACGTGTTTCCTGTTAATGTCAATTTATCAACAATATTTAACCCACTATAGCGGTAAAGATCATCATTATCTTTTAAACGTAAAGATACAATTTATTTTGGAAGTTTAACTTTGGTTGCAAAGTTGAAATGTTTTATTTGTTGTGCCCATATTCATTCAAATAATTAAAATGATCAGCCACTATAAAGATGGAAGTTTTTCTTTTTTTCCTGAAAATGTTCTGAAACAGTTCTGTTGTATTTAATCCAAAATGCCGCACTATATACTCAGGAAGCCAAGAGCAGTGTTTTTTCGCTATAACAAAAAATGTTGGTATTGTTTTATGTCACCAGCTCTAAGTTTAAGCTCTACAATTTATTAAAGTATATTTTCAAATTATTTATTTTAATATTGCAGTGTGCTAAATGTGAGTGCAAGAAAATACTGTTCAATAGATAGATGTTCATGACTTAAATTTTGAGTTTGTTAAACTCAATGTAATTGAGGCAATAAATTGCCACAAAAAAATTAAGTTTCGAGTCTTATCTTTTTAAGTAAACAAATTCAAAACATTTGACTAATGTGAACTCGAAAACATTGAGTTTGGTTAACATGAAATGGTGTGGTTGTGTACTTTATTTTTTTAAGTTCTGTGAACTTATTCCAGTGGTTTGAAAACTTGAACATTTTAAGTACTAATAACTGAAAATAATTGAGTTGAGCTAAATTAACACTTTAATTTAAGCTGTAATCAAAAGGTACAAGTAGCAAGTCATCAAACTTTTTAAGTTCTGCAAAATCAAATTAAAAAGTTCATTAACTCAAAAAATTTGAGGCAATATATTGCCTCAAATTTTTTGAGTTCTACTAACTTATTCGGGTTTACAGTGCAGGGAAACGGGCAGCTACTCAACTGAAGGGCCAGAGCAGGTCCTGCCCGGTCCAGGGCTCAGTTCACACATTGTGACTGAACGCACGGCTGATTTGTTTGAGTCCCAACCCGTCCGATGAGTCAATTCGGAAAAATTCGGGAAAAATTCGGACAAATTCGAGTAAATAAACTGAGCCACAGAAACGCTAAAGTAACATCTTGTATTTCATTTCATTTGTTTTTTCACCTGGCACCCAATGCATGATTGATACATTGTATTCTCTCTCTCTCTATATATATATATATATATATATATATATGCATTGGGCCTCATTACTTCCATACTTGACACATACAAGCGGCATGCTACTTTAGTTCTGCTCCCACTTTTACTTCAGGGTCAGGAGCGTGTGTCACGCTGCAGGGCCCTTTATTAGAGTCCACAGACACATGGGAAAGGGATATCCCGCAGTCCCGCTCCCCGGAAAACAAAGCGTGGCATCCATCCATCCTGCTTCCGAAGGTCCACAGCGCCGTCTCCTCAGCACCAGGTTCTCTTTGTGTCTTGATGCAGTCCTCCGCTACCTCCGTCTCCGCAGTGGTCCAATAATCGCAGGACCGTATCCCCGGAGCTAGCCATGGACTACATCTGCTTCACCCTTAACCTAATAGAGGAAGAAGCCTATATACAATACAGGACATATGTTTTGTAACTTTAGTTTCTGTGTGTATAGGTGTGGGTTCTTCTGAATCCACCAACGACAGCTGAAGAAATGCTAGTTGTATTGCCACTGTGGTCAGATGGCTGTTCTACATCTGTGTGGATGCAACGGGGCATCCACCCAATGGCAAAAGGTCCAGAGGGCTGTGGGTCTACTCATAGAATCTGGAGTTACAATACATAATGAAAAGGGCAATGCATCTACTTTTTTTAGATTTAACAATAAACTTACAAAACTTAAATCTTTTCATCACCTTAACAAGGTGAAGCGAGTAAAAAGCGGGATGCAGGAAAACCACCACCAGTTTTTTAAGGATGTCAAACTTCTCGGAATGGAAAAAAAAGCATTTGTTCCGCTCTGTCCCGGCACAGAAAGACCTGAGTAAAAACATGCAACTAACTACTGGCGACTACATAGCATGTGAAAAAACAAATATATATATGTATATACATATATATATATATATATATATACTGTACATATATATATATACATATATCTATATACATATATCTATATACATATATCTATATATATATATATACATATTTATATACATATATATACAGGACTGTCTCAGAAAATTAGAATATTGTGATGAAGTTCTTTATTTTCTGTAATGCAATTAAATAAACAAAAATGTCATGCATTCTGGATTCATTACAAATCAACTGAAATATTGCAAGCCTTTTATTCTGATTTATTGCTGATTATGGCTTACAGCTTAAGAAAACTCAAATATCCTATCTCTAAATATTAGAATATCATGAAAAAGTATACTAGTAGGGTATTAAACAAATCACTTGAATTGTCTAATTAACTCGAAACACCTGCAAGGGTTTCCTGAGCCTTGACAAACACTCAGCTGTTATAAATCTTTTTTTTTACTTGGTCTGAGGAAATATTAAAATTTTATGAGATAGGATTTTAGAGTTTTCTTAAGCTGTAAGCCATAATCAGCAATATTAAAAGAATAAAAGGCTTGCAATATTTCAGTTGATTTGTAATGAATCCAGAATGCATGACATTTTTGTTTTTTTAATTGCATTACAGAAAATAAAGAACTTTATCACAATATTCTAATTTTCTGAGACAGTCCTGTATATACACATACTGTACATATATATATATATATATATATGTATATGTGTACAGTATGTATATGTGTGTGTGTGTGTGTTTCATCCACCTGTGGATGAACAACTGATTTGCTTTTTCTACGTTTTCAGATCGGTCAAACTAAATAACTTCATCTTGGTGTGTGTGTGTGTGTGTGTGTGAGGTTGGGAAGGCCGCTACCGGCCGTGTGGAAAATAACGAGCACGTCCTGAGCCGCTGTCAGCCCGGCGTGAGGAAACCAGACGAGACATCCTCGCCTTTAAAACACGTTGAACTCCATCACCACCTCCACCTGCATGAGTTAAGAGTCAAGAGACTGAAGGAGGAGACGACATGAGAGGGACAAAGAGCGGGGGGGGGGGGGGGGAGTGATGAAGAGAAGAGAGGAGGTGGGGAGGAGCTCTAGAAGACAAAAGAAAAAGACACAAGTGAAACCACAGATGGAAGAACATCGGAGGATGGATGGCAGAAGACAGACAAATGGCGGAAGAAAAGCAGAGGAGGAAGGGAGAGTAGAGCAGAAAAAGAGTGAATAAGTGAGAGATAAGGAAGACGGAAGAGACTAGAGACACACACACACACACACACACACACACACAGTGCCTGGCGCCAAACCATCTAAATTGAGTGCAAATAGAGAACTGCAGTCGTGTTTTGGCAACCTTCCAATCGCCACGCAGGAAGCGTTAAGACGGGATGATGGAGTAGTTTTTGGACCGACACCGTTCTGCCTTCAGATGAGCCCAACCGACATCCTTCAGCCCCCCCCCCCCCCCCAATAAAAATCAGTTATTGGAGCCCTTATGAGCGATGATGTTAATTATGCATCCGACTATTTTTACAGGGAGAAACAAGGCCGGATCAGATCATTAGCGGCTCTGGCTGCAGACGGGCCGTCAGGTGGACGTGTGATGTGGAAGTCGAGCGGGCAGATGGGCGAGTGAGCGCGGCTGCGATGACCACAGGATGAGAGATGATTGCAGCAGAGATCGCCGCCCTCATTAATCAAACAATGGTCGATACGTAGCGCCGCGGCAGTGGCCTTGATGCATGGCCAATGTTTTGAGGCCGAAGCCACTAGAGATACAAGAGTTCGCCACAATCGCCAACATTCTTCACACGTCGTGCAGGTCGTCGGTCGAGGAACTGAAGAACAGCGTATACCCTTTTATAAGAGGAGGTGATTATTTTAATGCAAGTTAAGAATAGTTAGAAGTCGACTGCAACCATTTAGATTTAGATCTACTTAAAGTCTTTTCTAAAATGAAGAAGAAAAAATTATGCGGTTCATTTCAAGAATATGACTTTTACTGGGTAAACATTCCTAGAGGAATTAAATGTTCAGAAAAAGGCAGGGATATGTGTTAATAATAAAGATGCCGATTTAATTTTAGTAATATGATGATGATATACCTTTATTCGTCCCACAGTGGGGACATTTCAAAAATGTCAAAAATCACAGCAGCAGTGCACATCAGAGCATCAATGAAAATCAATATATAACACAAAACTAAATACTAATACTAAATATACAGGGGGAAAACAAAGTAAAGTGCAGAGTTTGCCAGGATCTCCAGCGATCTAATCATAATAAATAAATAAATAATAGTTATTGTTTTCAAAATAATATACAATTTCATAGTTAGACAAATAATTTTTTTCACAAGATCTTTTCTATGCATCTTGATTGCACGCCGTTGTATTGACACCACTCGTTCACCTCTGCAGCTCTTCCTGTGAGTGTGGTTTACGATGCGCGGTCACACATTTACATGCGGGTAGAATTCTGCCTCGCGCTGAATGCTCATCTTTGAGTGAAGGGTTCACAAAGCGTGAATAATGAGCTGCACCGCAAAGAGAGACTACCTGAAACCTGAGCGTCTAGAGACACAAAGAAGCAGGAAAAGCCATTTCAGAAGCTGAACATCAAATATAAGAAATAGAAAACTCGGCCCTCCAGATACAGACGCGTCTGCTTCTTTTCTGTGTGCCTTCATATCTCTTTCCAGTACAAATGCACATCAGAAGCTCAGAGCCCAGAGCTGCGAAATGTTCTTCGTTCTTGAAAAAAAAAGAAGAAACTCTAAATAGTTAGGAGCTGAATTCAAATCGTTACCTTAAATGACATGTGCTTCGTTTCAAGGCTCCAGTTCACAAAGCATACCGAGCTAATGCTCTGTGATTGAATCATAGGTTAATTACTGCTCAAACACACGCATAATGTCTTAACGTCTGATTGCAATGATCCATGTGGAAAACGTAGAAATGTTGCCGTTGCGCCAGGAAGACCGAACACGAGCGGAGGAAATCAACTAAAATGACATTTTCAGACGGTGCGCTGCAGAGGAAGTCGTCACAGCTCCGGGCAAGGAACGCAAACGTGACGCACAGACGCCACACTTCTGAAATCTGATACGCCGACATCACTGGAAAGGCTCGATACGCGGCGAGTCGGAGCGGCAAAGTCAGGCCGGCCTATCGAGGAGCGGCGGCAGCTTTGCAGTTGAGCCTCTTCGCACACACTCCGACCGCTCGTCAGCGCAGGATGTTGCGCTCATCGATTTGTTGATTGGGGTTGAGATTAGAGCGATGATGGATTTTTTTCTGTGTCGAGGCCGATGGACTCGTGTTTGTGTGTGTCCGTGCTGCCCTGACCCTGCTTGGCAAATAAAGCACGGCTCGCTCGTGCTGGAAATAAAAATACTCACTCAGATTCTCTCTCTCTCTCTCTCTCTCTATCTCTCTCTATCTCACGAGCTGGGACCGCAGGCTGTCTGCAAGGTCAAACCGGTGGATCAGCAGCATCCCTTGCTCCCCTCCATCTTTCCCCCCTTCCCTCTCTCTCCCCCTCTGTCTGAGCGTGTCACCTTTCTGCCCTCATCCTCCCTTCACTTTCTCTCCTCCATCTCAATGTGTCAGTGGTCCAAGTCCCTTCCTCCCATATCACTTTCCCCCCTTCCCCTCCCTTCCTCTTCCCCTCATCCTCTCCTGGCGGGTCAACTCCTGACCTCTTGGCTTGACCCTTTGCTCCTACCCTCCTGCTCTTCCCAGCAACACCAGCTGCCAATCTGGTTTGTCCACGGCAGTGCGACGGGAAATGGCCAAAGCTGTACAAATAAAACAAAAGCTGGCACCGACCATTTCTATTTATTTGAACCCAAAACTTACCAAAAAACACCGTTTTCTTTTCTTGGCGTCTTCTTGGTGTACATCCGCACCGCCGCGCGGAAAACAATCTCTACGCGACAACATTTCTTTTGTTCCAGTTAAAGAATTCAAAAGAGATACGAGCTGAATTCAAGGTTATTATTAACATCCAATAACCACAACGAGGCTTAGGAAGTCAACGAACGGGATACAATGGGCATTTTAATAACTTCATATTCTTGGGAATGCATTCCAGGTTTAATGGGATCATGCTGCCTATACTCAGATAAAAATGCATCCAACCCAGATGAGTATCTGATGGGGCGTATGATCATTTAAAACCACAGTATTGATCAGTGCAGCCATGGGCTCAGCGCAAAATTTGACCTTCAAAATTGACCAACAGCAAGCAGTTTTGACCTTTACAAAACAAAGAGCCAGCGAGTCCAACATGGGGAAGGATATTGTTATTAGCTGTGTTGGACCATTCACTTATATTTAACCTTTTCTGTTGGAGTATAGACCATTAGCCGTCAAGCCGGTACGCCATACAGCCAGATACCTTTATGGATTTTGCTTTTGCTCTGTCTCGTGTGACCAGGTCGTAATGTTTCAAAGGTCCGTGGGCCTCACACAACGAGCTGATATGCTCTTTCCCAAACGCTATCTCTGTAGCCAGAGGTCGGTCTGCGGAGGCCGCTTTCTCTGCCTTTGCATCTGATTGGCAATGCACCAAACAATTATGTCTATATATCCGTGTGGATGGAGGGCACGGCTGCCATATTGGGGGTTGTTTTTTGGGAGGGGGGATGTTTTTGAACCTGTACCACATGTGACTTGAGATTATAAGACTTTGGATTGAATTCTTTAGACTTTAACTTTCCCCAAAAGACTCCCCAACAGCTCTGTGAAAAAGTGAACTGCTTTGTGTTGCTGAATTATCACATCTCTACCCCTTTGTGTTCCCGTTGACTTCACCTTTCCTTCCCGGCTGCACCAGATATTTGTCTATCTGAATGTTTTCCACACAGACCTCAGAACCCCTCTTATCCTCCCAGTCCAGCCTGGCCCAGACCGGGCCAACTTATCACCCGGGCCAACCCATCTTCTCTCCATTACACCACAAACAAATTGGTCTGTTGCACCTCTGTCTGGGGCCCAGATTGCATTTCTCTTCTCATCCGTCACTGCCTAGACAGTCTTTCTACTTCACTGTGACATTTTCAGCTCCCTTTGTCCCGCCTTTCCCAGTGCCCTCCACCGGTCAGACACCTTCTCTCTCTTCATGGGTGCCCTGGCTGCTTAACGGTCTCTACTTGTCACAATTGACCCACACCTCACTTTAAACTCCCTGACACACACGAGCACACATCACACCTCCAGAGTGCGTGGGAAATATCGATCCACGCAAAGCGAAGACTATTGTTATTCATGCCAGAGACACGCCACGCCCAAAGATGAGACTATCAATTTCTTTTGGCACCTACATGAACCATGTCAGCCCCTTTTTATGCAAATTGTCCGAAAGTTTGTTGCATGGGCACGGAAAGTTTGTGTTTCTTTCCACTGCATCTAAAGAACCAGGATGTTAGTCAATTGGAGACATGCAGGGTTTAAAAACTAACTTTGTTTGAGATGCTTTTTTGCAGGTTACTGTTGCATTAGAGCAATATTTGAATGTGAAATGTGATGCAAAGGTGGAAATAGCAGCTTAAAATGCCAGAAGCCAGCACATTTCTATACAGAAGTTACAAAAATCGTACTGTAAACCTGCCAATTTGTGGGGGGTTTTAACGGAAAAACTATTTCGCGGGGAAAGAGTGACTTTCTGAAGTTGTGTCATCACGGTGTGGTTGCCAAGCGACCAGCGGAGACTCCGAGAAGTGACCCGGCTCTGCCAAAGTAAACCCCCGTAAAACCACAATGAGCAATTTTTACACTCCCATTTCTGTATATGGATTAAACACATACAATTAAAGATACAACCTCATAATTAATGAGCTTCAGAGTTACTGGTTTTGAACTGCATTCAAACTCGACAGTAAGAAACATTTATCAAAACCGTCTTTTCCAGGCGAACAGTCACCAACTCTTGCCTCAAATATTTAGCATATTTCATCTTTTTCCAATTTGTGAAACAGGAAATGCGTTGTGAACATAGGATGGGTGTTTAAGGAGGGCGGAGGATACACACACGCATCCTTAAAAATCCTCTGAGCCAAGGACCCGGTCTCTCAACATTGCAACAGCCCTTCAGGGACTCGATGACGCAGCACCCGAGTAATGCGGCCGTTGAAGTTTCTCCTGGACATGGAGAAACTCCCAAATTAAGACCCTGATTCCTCAGTAAACAGTACACTGTCTGTACACTGCACACGCACACAACGGATGTTCTCATGTTGATGTAGGCTGCTGGCGACTCGAGCTTTTGCTTCAAACTGCCTGAAATCTCCAAGAAACGGTTTCCTCGGGTCACATGCGGGGTCTCGTCAGTGAGTTAACGTCTGAGCTGTAGCTTTGCTGTTTCCTCCAATGCTTTCCGCTGAGTGAAAAGATTTAACCACATGACAGCATTGGCTTTCACTGCAGGCGGGGAGACCCAGTATGACAGAAATACTCCTCTGCTCACCAACATATATCAAAGCACACACACACACACAGACACACACACTCGTGATGTACCCGCAGAGACACGCTCGCACCCTCTCCCTGGGTTTGATGACCGTCGTATTGAGCCACGCAATAGAGATTTGTTCCTGTTGACTCAAATCTGTCAATACAGCCTTTTAATCAAACAGTCGTTCTCCCCCTTTTTGCTCTCCCGGCCTCCTCCCACATGTTCTCTCAAAACAAACACATCGACTGGGATTCCAGGGAAGGACGAGAGCCGAAAGAACAAGTGCAAACTTTCAGGCGATGAAAGATCCGACGGGCGCGCACAGCTGATTTGTGGGCGTGTGCGTTTGGGGGCCGAGCGTTGGACGTGCGAGGCGACGTTAATGATCCGGTCTCCGCATCACGCCCCCGTCGTTCCATCGATGTGTACTTATGTGGACGAGTGTTCAATCACGGGCCGTGTTTTTGTGCTCTTCTCGCATCTCAGAGGAGCCTCCGCGAGCACACACACACGAGTCTCCTGTACCGGGGGGCGGACACAGCGAAGGTTACAGGAGTTAATACAGTATGGGACTGAGAGGCGTCCGGTGGTATGGGAGGAATGCAAATGTTTCATCTCCAAATGTGCTCCAGCTACGATCCAAAAACCGCGGACAGATGTGTAGGAGCCCTGAGCTCCTTGCCTCCACAGAAGACTGACGAACAGGTTGCTTTGTATCATGAAAGAATAGACGCACATTTTTACCAGATTAGCATAGAAATTGGCACAGAAATCAGTCCGGGGTCGCAAGACAAATAATTGTGGTTCCCAAGAGCACATTCTGACAAGAACAGTGGGGCACAAAGTGATCTCCATTTTTCATCAACGCTCTATTCAAGCTGACCGTAAAAAGCTCACAGTGGAAACCTCCGGGCCGCGCCAGGATGCCGGCCGCCTCGCAGCTCCACGCCGAGAGGAGACACCGCCGTGTTTTCCGTACGGAGCGTGGCAACACAATCGACCCCATGGCGGCCCGGGCCCGCTTGGGACTCCAAAAATATGAAAGCAGGACGTCAGCACCGATCTGTGAATAGCATCACACGTTTTCTCTCCGTCCAGGACCGGTCTATACATTCTCAGACGAGACCGCCGTAACGGACTCGTGTGATCTAAGTGGACACGCAATCATTTTAGATGATGCTCATTTTAGTTATGCAAACTCTATTTTGAGCAAGAAGTGTAAAACATAGGATAAACAACAAAAAGACAGAGTGAAACAAACACAATCATTTTAAAGCAGCAATATATATATATATAAATATATATATATATACACACATACATATATACTGTATATATATATACACACATATATATTTCCACACATATATTTATATACACATATATATGTATATATTATATATACACACACATATATATATATATAAATGTGTGTATATATATGTACATATATACAGTATATATATATACACACACATATATATATATATATATATATATATACATATATATATATATATACGTATATATAGAGTACTGGAAAAAAATATAATAAGAACATGTATTTGCAAAATGCTAGTCACATGCTTTATTCACCATGCCATTAAAATACAAGTAGTTTCCTCTGGTCTGTGATATATATATATATATAT